>NW_026967551.1:211127-336127 GCF_028390025.1 Pseudophryne corroboree
TATACGTAATGCCCCTCTAGTAGTGGTAGCATTGTTATACGTAATGCCCCCCGAGTAATAGTAGCGTCCTTATATATAATGCCCCCTAGTAGTAGTAGCGTTCTTATACGTAATGCCCCCCCAGCAGTAGTAGCATCCTTATACGTAGTGCACCCCCAGTAGTAAAAGCGTCCTTATACGTAATTCCCCATAATAGTAGTATCGTCCATATACGTAATGCCCCACAGTAGTAGTAGCGTCCTTATACATAATGCACCCCCAGTAGAAGCCTCCTTATATGTAATTCCCCCGTAGTACTAGTAGCGTCCTTATAAGTAATGGCCCCCCCCAGCAGTAGTAGCATTGTTACGCGTAATGCCCCCCCTGTAGTAGTAGCATCCTTATACGTAGTGCACCCACAGTAGTAGTAACATCCTTATACGTAATTCCCCCCTAGTAGTAGTATCGTCCTTATAAATAATGGCCACCCCAGTAGTAGCGTAGTTTCACGTAATGCCCCCCTGTAGTAGTAGTGTCCTTATACGTAATGCCCCCCAGTAGTAGTAGCGTCCTTGCATGTAATGGCCTCCCCCAGTAGTAGCGTCATTATACGTAATGCCCCCCCCAGTACTAGCGTCCATAAAGTGCGCGTACGCAGACATACCTCACACACACAATTCACACATATATACACACACATACACACCCACCCACCATATGCACACACACATACACCCACCCACCCACACACACCACTTACCTAAGCCAGTCTCCCTCTGTACTGCAGCCTGGTCAGTGTAGCTCCGCCCATTCTGTCCCGGTTAGCCCCGCCCCCTTTCGGCCCGTTAAGCTCCGCCCCCGTCTGTCCCGTACTCAGCCGCTGTCACACGGGGAGGGGAGGCAGGAGGTTTTTGATTCTGCAGACGCTGCTGCCAGTGACTGTCATACAGTGACAGACACAGCAGCAGCAGGGGGGACAGGAGTCACAGGACGGCGCAGCAGTGAAGGGATTCAGAGCAGGGAAAGCACCTCTCTGTCCCAGCGCCTCCCTGCACTGCATCCCTTCGCTGAGCGGGTAACGCCGGGCCTGGGTACAGCACAGGTGATGGTAATCATACAGTAAGAGAGAAGTGCAGGAGCAGAGCATTGTGTCCTCCTGGAGAGGTCATGTTGGGAGGTATGACATAGGTATGAGCACTGGGTCAGTATTAGGGTACAGCACAGGTGATGGTAATCATACAGTAAGAGGGAAAAGCAGGAGCAGAGCATTGTGTCCTCCTGGAGAGGTCATATTGGGAGGTATGACATAGGTATGAGAACTGGGTCAGTATTGGGGTACAGCACAGGTGATGGTAATAATACAGTAAGAGGGAAGAGCAGGAGCAGAGCATTGTGTCCTCCTGGAGAGGTCATGTTGGGAGGTATGACATAGGTATGAGCACTGGGTCAGTATTAGGGTACAGCACAGGTGATGGTAATCATACAGTAAGAGGGAAGAGCGGGAGCAGAGCATTGTGTCCTCCTGGAGAGGTCATATTGGGAGGTATGACATAGGTATGAGCACTGGGTCAGTATTAGGGTACAGCACAGGTGATGGTAATCATACAGTAAGAGGGAAGTGCAGGAGCAGAGCATTGTGTCCTCCTGGAGAGGGTCATGTTGGGAGGTATGACAGGTATGAGCACTGGGTCAGTATTACGGTACAGCACAGGTGATGGTAATCATACAGTAAGAGGGAAGAGCAGGAGCAGAGCATTGTGTCTACCTGGAAGGTATGACATAGGTATGAGCACTGGGTCAGTATTAGGGTACAGCACAGGTGATGGTAATCATACAGTAAGAGGGAAGAGCAGGAGCAGAGCATTGTGTCCTCCTGGAGGGGTCATGTTGGGAGGTATGACATAGGTATGAGCACTGGGTCAGTATTAGGGTACAGCACAGGTGATGGTAATCATACAGTAAGAGGGAAGAGCAGGAGCAGAGCATTGTGTCTACCTGGAAGGTATGACATAGGTATGAGCACTGGGTCAGTATTAGGGTACAGCACAGGTGATGGTAATCATACAGTAAGAGGGAAGAGCAGGAGCAGAGCATTGTGTCCTCCTGGAGAGGTCATGTTGGGAAGTATGACATAGGTATGAGCACTGGGTCAGTATTAGGGCACAGCACAGGTGATGGTAATCATACAGTAAGAGGGAAGTCCAGGAGCAGAGCATTGTGTCCTCCTGGAGAGGTCATGTTGGGAGGTATGACATAGGTATGAGCACTGGGTCAGTATTAGGGTACAGCACAGGTGATGGTAATCATACAGTAAGAGGGAGGAGCAGAGCATTGTGTCGTCCTGGAGAGGTCATGTTGGGAGGTATGACATAGGTATGAGCACTGGGTCAGTGTTAGGGTACAGCACAGGTGATGGTAATCATACAGTAGAGGGAAGTCCAGGAGCAGAGCATTGTGTCCTCCTGGAGAGATCATGTTGGGAAGTATGACATAGGTATGAGCACTGGGTCAGTATTAGGGCACAGCACAGGTGATGGTAATCATACAGTAAGAGGGAAGTCCAGGAGCAGAGCATTGTGTCCTCCTGGAGAGGTCATGTTGGGAGGTATGACATAGGTATGAGCACTGGGTCAGTATTAGGGTACAGCACAGGTGATGGTAATCATACAGTAAGAGGGAGGAGCAGAGCATTGTGTCGTCCTGGAGAGGTCATGTTGGGAGGTATGACATAGGTATGAGCACTGGGTCAGTGTTAGGGTACAGCACAGGTGATGGTAATCATACAGTAAGAGGGAAGTCCAGGAGCAGAGCATTGTGTCCTCCTGGAGAGATCATGTTGGGAGGTATGACATAGGTATGAGCACTGGGTCAGTATTAGAGTACAGCACAGGTGATGGTAATCATACAGTAAGAGGGAAGTCCAGGAGCAGAGCATTGTGTCCTCCTGGAGAGGTCATGTTGGGAGGTATGACATAGGTATGAGCACCGGGTCAGTATTAGGGTACAGCACAGGTGATGGTAATCATACAGTAAGAGGGAAGAGCAGGAGCAGAGCATTGTGTCCTCCTGGAGAGGTCATGTTGGGAGGTATGACATAGGTATGAGCACTGGGTCAGTATTAGGGCACAGCACAGGTGATGGTAATCATACAGTAAGAGGGAAGAGCAGGAGCAGAGCATTGTGTCCTCCTGGAGAGGTCATGTTGGGAGGTATGACATAGGTATGAGCACTGGGTCAGTATTAGGGCACAGCACAGGTGATGGTAATCATACAGTAAGAGGGAAGAGCAGGAGCAGAGCATTGTGTCCTCCTGGAGAGGTCATGTTGGGAGGTATGACATAGGTATGAGCACTGGGTCAGTATTAGGGTACAGCACAGGTGATGGTAATCATACAGTAAGAGGGAAGAGCAGGAGCAGAGTATTGTGTCCTCCTGGAGAGGTAATGTTGGGAGGTATGACATAGGTATGAGCACTGGGTCAGTATTAGGGTACAGCACAGGTGATGGTAATCATACAGTAAGAGGGAAGAGCAGGAGCAGAGCATTGTGTCCTCCTGGAGAGGGTCATGTTGGGAGGTATGACATAGGTATGAGCACTGGGTCAGTATTAGGGTACAGCACAGGTGATGGTAATCATACAGTAAGAGAGAAGAGCAGGAGCAGAGCATTGTGTCCTCCTGGAGAGGTCATGTTGGGAGGTATGACATAGGTATGAGCACTGGGTCAGTATTAGGGTACAGCACGGGTGATGGTAATCATACAGTAAGAGGGAAGAGCAGGAGCAGAGCATTGTGTCCTCCTGGAGAGGTCATGTTGGGAGGTATGACATAGGTATGAGCACTGGGTCAGTATTAGGGTACAGCACAGGTGATGGTAATCATACAGTAAGAGGGAAGAGCAGGAACAGAGCATTGTGTCTTCCTGGAGAGGTCATGTTGGGAGGTATGACATAGGTATGAGCACTGGATCAGTATTAGGGTACAGCCAGGGCCGGTGCTAGGGTGTTCGGCGCCCCCCTGCAAACTATAAAATTGCGCCCTCCCATATTCCGTTGGCGTGCGCCGGGAAAAGGGGTGTGGTCTCACAACTAAGGGGCATGGCCACACAATAGTACCCCCATTTAAAATTACACCACAATGTAGCACAATCTTATTAATCTTATACGTAATGCCCCACCCGTAGTAGTAGCGTCCTTATACATAATGCCCCCCAGTAGTAGTAGCATCCTTATACGTAGTGCCCCCCCAGTAGTAGTAGCATCCTTATACATAATGCACCCAGAGTAGTAGTAGCATCCTTATACGTAATGCCCCCCCCAGTAGTAGAAGCGTCCTTATACGTAGTGCACCCCCAGTAGTAGAAGCGTCCTTATACGTAATTCCCCCCTAGTAGTAGTAGCGTCCTTATACGTAATGCCCCCCCACAGTACTAGTAGCGTCCTTATACGTAATGGCCCCCCCAGTAGTAGCATCTTTACATGTAATGCCCCCCCCCCTGTAGTAGTAGCGTCCTTATGCATAATGCCCCCCCAGTAGTAGCATCCTTATACGTAATGCCCCTCTAGTAGTGGTAGCATTGTTATACGTAATGCCCCCCGAGTAATAGTAGCGTCCTTATATATAATGCCCCCTAGTAGTAGTAGCGTTCTTATACGTAATGCCCCCCCAGCAGTAGTAGCATCCTTATACGTAGTGCACCCCCAGTAGTAAAAGCGTCCTTATACGTAATTCCCCATAATAGTAGTATCGTCCATATACGTAATGCCCCACAGTAGTAGTAGCGTCCTTATACATAATGCACCCCCAGTAGAAGCCTCCTTATATGTAATTCCCCCGTAGTACTAGTAGCGTCCTTATAAGTAATGGCCCCCCCCAGCAGTAGTAGCATTGTTACGCGTAATGCCCCCCCTGTAGTAGTAGCATCCTTATACGTAGTGCACCCACAGTAGTAGTAACATCCTTATACGTAATTCCCCCCTAGTAGTAGTATCGTCCTTATAAATAATGGCCACCCCAGTAGTAGCGTAGTTTCACGTAATGCCCCCCTGTAGTAGTAGTGTCCTTATACGTAATGCCCCCCTAGTAGTAGTATCGTCCTTGCATGTAATGGCCTCCCCCAGTAGTAGCGTCATTATACGTAATGCCCCCCCAGTACTAGCGTCCATAAAGTGCGCGTACGCAGACATACCTCACACACACAATTCACACATATATACACACACATACACACCCACCCACCATATGCACACACACATACACACACCCACCCACACACACCACTTACCTAAGCCAGTCTCCCTCTGTACTGCAGCCTGGTCAGTGTAGCTCCGCCCATTCTGTCCCGGTTAGCCCCGCCCCCTTTCGGCCCGTTAAGCTCCGCCCCCGTCTGTCCCGTACTCAGCCGCTGTCACACGGGGAGGGGAGGCAGGAGGTTTTTGATTCTGCAGACGCTGCTGCCAGTGACTGTCATACAGTGACAGACACAGCAGCAGCAGGGGGGACAGGAGTCACAGGACGGCGCAGCAGTGAAGGGATTCAGAGCAGGGAAAGCACCTCTCTGTCCCAGCGCCTCCCTGCACTGCATCCCTTCGCTGAGCGGGTAACGCCGGGCCTGGGTACAGCACAGGTGATGGTAATCATACAGTAAGAGGTAAGACCAGAAGCAGGGCATTGTGTCCTCCTGGAGAGGTCATGTTGGGAGGTATGACATAGGTATGAGCACTGGGTCAGTATTAGGGTACAGCACAGGTGATGGTAATCATACAGTAAGAGGGAAAAGCAGGAGCAGAGCATTGTGTCCTCCTGGAGAAGTCATGTTGGGAGGTATGACATAGGTATGAGCACTGGGTCAGTATTAGGGTACAGCACAGGTGATGGTAATCATACAGTAAGAGGGAAGAGCAGGAGCAGAGCATTGTGTCCTCCTGGAGAGGGTCATGTTGGGAGGTATGACATAGGTATGAGCACTGGGTCAGTATTAGGGTACAGCACAGGTGATGGTAATCATACAGTAAGAGGGAAGTCCAGGAGCAGAGCATTGTGTCCTCCTGGAGAGGTCATGTTGGGTGGTATGACATAGGTATGAGAACTGGGTCAGTATTGGGGTACAGCACAGGTGATGGTAATAATACAGTAAGAGGGAAGAGCAGGAGCAGAGCATTGTGTCCTCCTGGAGAGGTCATGTTGGGAGGTATGACATAGGTATGAGCACTGGGTCAGTATTAGGGTACAGCACAGGTGATGGTAATCATACAGTAAGAGGGAAGAGCTGGAGCAGAGCATTGTGTCCTCCTGGAGAGGTCATATTGGGAGGTATGACATAGGTATGAGCACTGGGTCAGTATTAGGGTACAGCACAGGTGATGGTAATCATACAGTAAGAGGGAAGTGCAGGAGCAGAGCATTGTGTCCTCCTGGAGAGGGTCATGTTGGGAGGTATGACAGGTATGAGCACTGGGTCAGTATTACGGTACAGCACAGGTGATGGTAATCATACAGTAAGAGGGAAGAGCAGGAGCAGAGCATTGTGTCTACCTGGAAGGTATGACATAGGTATGAGCACTGGGTCAGTATTAGGGTACAGCACAGGTGATGGTAATCATACAGTAAGAGGGAGGAGCAGAGCATTGTGTCGTCCTGGAGAGGTCATGTTGGGAGGTATGACATAGGTATGAGCACTGGGTCAGTGTTAGGGTACAGCACAGGTGATGGTAATCATACAGTAAGAGGGAAGTCCAGGAGCAGAGCATTGTGTCCTCCTGGAGAGGTCATGTTGGGAGGTATGACATAGGTATGAGCACCGGGTCAGTATTAGGGTACAGCACAGGTGATGGTAATCATACAGTAAGAGGGAAGAGCAGGAGCAGAGCATTGTGTCCTCCTGGAGAGGTCATGTTGGGAGGTATGACATAGGTATGAGCACTGGGTCAGTATTAGGGCACAGCACAGGTGATGGTAATCATACAGTAAGAGGGAAGAGCAGGAGCAGAGCATTGTGTCCTCCTGGAGAGGTCATGTTGGGAGGTATGACATAGGTATGAGCACTGGGTCAGTATTAGGGTACAGCACAGGTGATGGTAATCATACAGTAAGAGGGAAGAGCAGGAGCAGAGCATTGTGTCCTCCTGGAGAGGGTCATGTTGGGAGATATGACATAGGTATGAGCACTGGGTCAGTATTAGGGTACAGCACAGGTGATGGTAATCATACAGTAAGAGGGAAGAGCAGGAGCAGAGCATTGTGTCCTCCTGGAGGGGTCATGTTGGGAGGTATGACATAGGTATGAGCACTGGGTCAGTATTAGGGTACAGCACAGGTGATGGTAATCATACAGTAAGAGGGAAGAGCAGGAGCAGAGCATTGTGTCCTCCTGGAGAGGTCATGTTGGGAGGTATGACATAGGTATGAGCACTGGGTCAGTATTAGGGTACAGCACAGGTGATGGTAATTATACAGTAAGAGGGAAGAGCAGGAGCAGAGCATTGTGTCCTCCTGGAGAGGTAATGTTGGGAGGTATGACATAGGTATGAGCACTGGGTCAGTATTAGGGTACAGCACAGGTGATGGTACTCATACAGTAAGAGGGAAGAGCAGGAGCAGAGCAGAGCATTGTGTCCTCCTGGAGAGGGTCATGTTGGGAGATATGACATAGGTATGAGCACTGGGTCAGTATTAGGGTACAGCACAGGTAATCATACAGTACGAGGGGAGTGCAGGAGCAGAGCATTGTGTCCTCCTGGAGAGGTCATGTTGGGAGGTATGACATAGGTATGAGCACTGGGTCAGTATTAGGGTACAGCACAGGTGATGGTAATCATACAGTAAGAGGGAAGTCCAGGAGCAGAGCATTGTGTCCTCCTGGAGGGGTCATGTTGGGAGGTATGACATAGGTATGAGCACTGGGTCAGTATTAGGGTACAGCACAGGTGATGGTAATCATACAGTAAGAGGGAAGAGCAGGAGCAGAGCATTGTGTCCTCCTGGAGAGGTCATGTTGGGAGGTATGACATAGGTATGAGCACTGGGTCAGTATTAGGGTACAGCACAGGTGATGGTAATTATACAGTAAGAGGGAAGAGCAGGAGCAGAGCATTGTGTCCTCCTGGAGAGGTAATGTTGGGAGGTATGACATAGGTATGAGCACTGGGTCAGTATTAGGGTACAGCACAGGTGATGGTACTCATACAGTAAGAGGGAAGAGCAGGAGCAGAGCAGAGCATTGTGTCCTCCTGGAGAGGGTCATGTTGGGAGATATGACATAGGTATGAGCACTGGGTCAGTATTAGGGTACAGCACAGGTAATCATACAGTACGAGGGGAGTGCAGGAGCAGAGCATTGTGTCCTCCTGGAGAGGTCATGTTGGGAGGTATGACATAGGTATGAGCACTGGGTCAGTATTAGGGTACAGCACAGGTGATGGTAATCATACAGTAAGAGAGAAGAGCAGGAGCAGAGCATTGTGTCCTCCTGGAGAGGGTCATGTTGGGAGGTATGACATAGGTATGAGCACTGGGTCAGTATTAGGGTACAGCACAGGTG
Source organism: Pseudophryne corroboree (assembly GCF_028390025.1). Taxonomy (NCBI): domain Eukaryota; kingdom Metazoa; phylum Chordata; class Amphibia; order Anura; family Myobatrachidae; genus Pseudophryne; species Pseudophryne corroboree. Next base: position 219,645 of record NW_026967551.1, read on the forward strand.
ATGGTAATCATACAGTAAGAGGGAAGTGCAAGAGCAGAGCATTGTGTCCTCCTGGAGAGGTAATATTGGGAGGTATGACATAGGTATGAGCACTGGGTCAGTATTAGGGTACAGCACAGGTGATGGTAATCATACAGTAAGAGGGAAGAGCAGGAGCAGAGCATTGTGTCCTCCTGGAGAGGTCATGTTGGGAGGTATGACATAGGTATGAGCACTGGGTCAGTATTAGGGTACAGCACATGTGATGGTAATCATACAGTAAGAGGGAAGAGCAGGAGCAGAGCATTGTGTCCTCCTGGAGAGGTCATGTTGGGAGGTATGACATAGGTATGAGCACTGGGTCAGTATTAGGGTACAGCACAGGTGATGGTAATCATACAGTAAGAGGGAAGTGCAGGAGCAGAGCATTGTGTCCTCCTGGAGAGGTCATGTTGGGAGGTATGACATTGGTATGAGCACTGGGTCAGTAAGTATTAGGGTACAGCACAGGTGATGGTAATCATACAGTAAGAGGGAAGTCCAGGAGCAGAGCATTGTGTCCTCCTGGAGAGGTCATGTTGGGAGGTATATGTTGGTGAAAGGTGATAGATTACACTGTAATTGACTAGGACAGTGATTCTCATCCTCGGTCCTCAAGTTCCCCCAGCAGTTCATGTTTTCCAGGTCACCCAGCAGGAGCACAGGCGCAGTCATTACTCACCAACACATTATAAAAGACCCACAGGTGGAGCAAATTATTTCACTTGCAATCCTGTGAGGAGACCTGGAAAACATGAACTGTTGGGGGTACTGGAGGACTGAGTTTGGGAACCACTAGACTAGGCAAACAACAGCCCAATATACCTTCATGAACTATGTACTGAGTAAAGTATTATACAGGTTTATTATCCCTTATCCAAATATTCAGAAATACTGATTTTTTTATGGAGTAAGAGTGAGATAGTGAAACCTTTATTTTCTGATGCCTCAACCAACATACACACGTGTTTAATACACAAAGTTATTTCAAATATTGGCTAAAATGACCTTCAGGCAGTGTATAAGGTGTATATGAAGCATAAATGCAGGTTCTTAGACTTGGGTCCTGTCGCCATGATATCTCATTATGGTATGCAATTATTCCAAATTACATCTGGCCCCAAGCATTTTGGATAAGGGATACTCAAGCTGTAATTGCATGATATTAGAAATGTTGCTGAGCAATGATTGGTTGCAGAGTGATCATGGATTGAGGATTGCAGAGTAATATATACATTACATACATTAGACGGTCATCTGTAGGTGCTTGATGTTTTCGTCCAGTTGAAGTATAGGCTGAAAGGCACTTCTATTTCTTCTCCCTGCCTATGTCAGCCTTGTATCCCCCTAATATGTAGACCATATACCAAGTGTTTGAATGTTCCCTGATTAAGACCACACCTCACTAGCCATCACCCACTGAGGGGTAAACAAATACCAGGAGATACCATCACAGAATCACAAAAACACATCAGACTGTTTTCTCTTATGTCCTAGACTAGAACATAGGTCTGCAAACTCGGTCCTCAGGACCCCACACGGTGCATGTTTTGCAGGTCTCCTCACAGAATCACAAGTGACATAATTAGCTCCACCTGTGGACCTTTTAAAATGTGTCAGTGAGTAATTAATACACCTGTGCACCTGCTGGGTTACCTGCAAACATGCACTGTGTGGGGTCCTGAGGACCGAGTTTGAGAACCACTGTCCTAGAGGATACTGGGGTCCACATTAGTACCATGGGGTATAGACGGGTCCACTAGGAGCCATGGGCTCTTTAAGAAATTGAGTGTGGGCTGGCTCCTCCCTCTATGCCCCTCCTACCAGACTCAGTTTAGAAAATGTGTCCGGACGAGCCTTGTCACAGCTAGGGGAGCTCCTGAAGAGTTTTCTGCATTTATTTTCTATTTCTCTGACGTCCTAGTGGATGCTGGGAACTCCGAAAGGACCATGGGGAATAGCGGCTCCGCAGGAGACTGGGCACAAAAGTAAAAGCTTTAGGACTAGCTGGTGTGCACTGGCTCCTCCCCCTATGACCCTCCTCCAAGCCTCAGTTAGATTTTTGTGCCTGAACGAGAAGGGTGCACACTAGGTGGCTCTCCTGAGCTGCTTAGAGTAAAAGTTTAAATTAGGTTTTTTATTTTCAGTGAGTCCTGCTGGCAACAGGCTCACTGCACCGAGGGACTAAGGGGAGAAGAAGCGAACTCACCTGCGTGCAGAGTGGATTGGGTTTCTTAGGCTACTGGACATTAGCTCCAGAGGGACGATCACAGGCCCAGCCATGGATGGGTCCCAGAGCCGCGCCGCCGGCCCCCTTACAGAGCCAGAAGAGCAGAAGAGGTCCGGAAAATCGGCGGCAGAAGACGTCCTGTCTTCAATAAGGTAGCGCACAGCACCGCAGCTGTGCGCCATTGCTCTCAGCACACTTCACACTCCGGTCACTGAGGGTGCAGGGCGCTGGGGGGGGGGGGCGCCCTGAGACGCAATAAAAATACCTTAGATGGCAAAAAATACATCACATATAGCTCCTGGGCTATATGGATGCATTTAACCCCTGCCAGAATACATAGAAAAACGGGAGATAAGGCCGCCGATAAGGGGGCGGAGCCTATCTCCTCAGCACACTGGCGCCATTTTCCCTCACAGCTCCGTTGGAGGGAAGCTCCCTGGCTCTCCCCTGCAGTCACTACACTACTGAAAGGGTTAAAAAAGAGAGGGGGGGCACTAATTACGCGCAGTATTAAAGATACAGCAGCTATAAGGGGAAAAACACTTATATAAGGTTATCCCTGTATATATATAGCGCTCTGGTGTGTGCTGGCAAACTCTCCCTCTGTCTCCCCAAAGGGCTAGTGGGGTCCTGTCCTCTATCAGAGCATTCCCTGTGTGTGTGCTGTATGTCGGTACGTTTGTGTCGACATGTATGAGGAGAAAAATGATGTGGAGACGGAGCAGATTGCCTGTAATAGTGATGTCACCCCCTAGGGGGTCGACACCTGAGTGGATGAACTGTTGGAAGGAATTACGTGACAGTGTCAGCTCTGTATAAAAGACAGTGGTTGACATGAGACAGCCGGCTACTCAGCTTGTGCCTGTCCAGACGTCTCATAGGCCGTCAGGGGCTCTAAAGCGCCCGTTACCTCAGATGGCAGATATAGACGCCGACACGGATACTGACTCCAGTGTCGACGGTGAAGAGACAAATGTGACTTCCAGTAGGGCCACACGTTACATGATTGAGGCAATGAAAAATGTTTTACACATTTCTGATAATACGAGTACCACCAAAAAGGGGTATTATGTTCGGTGAGGAAAAACTACCTGTAGTTTTCCTGAATCTGAGAAATTAAATGAGGTGTGTGATGATGCGTGGGTTTCCCCCGATAACAACTGATAATTTCTAAAATGTTATTGGCATTATATCCTTTCCCGCCAGAGGTTAGGGTGCGTTGGGAAACACCCCCTAGGGTGGATAAAGCGCTCACACGCTTGTAAGGGCTCTACCCTCTCCTGAGATGGCCGCCCTTAAGGATCCTGCTGATAGAAAGCAGGAGGGTATCCTAAAATGTATTTACACACATACTGGTGTTATACTGCGACCAGCAATCGCGTCAGCCTGGATGTGCAGTGCTGGGTTGGCGTGGTCGGATTCCCTGACTGAAAATATTGATACCCTAGATAGGGACAGTATATTTTTGCCTATAGAGCATTTAAAAGATGCATTTCTATATATGCGTGATGCACAGCGGAATATTTGCCGACTGGCATCAAGTCTAAGTGCGTTGTCCATTTCTGCCAGTAGAGGGTTATGGACACGACAGTGGTCAGGTGATGCGGATTTCAAACGGCATTTGGAAGTATTGCCTTATTAAGGGGAGGAGTTATTTGGGGTCGGTCTTTCAGACCTGGTGGCCACGGCAACAGCTGGGAAATCCACGTTTGTACCCCAGGTCGCCTCTCAACATGAGAAGACGCCGTATTATCAGGCGCAGTCTTTTCGTGGACAAGCGGGCAAAAGGTTCCTCATTTCTGCCCCGTGACAGAGGGAGAAAAGGCTGCAGAAATCAGCCAGTTCCCAGGAACAGAAACCCTCTCCCGCCTCTGCCAAGCCCTCAGTATGACGCTGGGGCTTTACAAGCAGAATCAGGCACGGTGGGGGGCCCGTCTCAATGAATTTCAGCGCGCAGTGGGCTCACTCGCAAGTAGACCTCTGGATCCTTCAGGTGATATCTCAGGGGTACAAATTGGAATTCGAGACGTCTCCCCCTCGCCGTTTCCTAAAGTCGGCTTTACCGATGTCTCCTTCTGACAGGGAGACAGTTTTGGAAGCCATTCACAAGCTGTATTCCCAGCAGGTGATAATCAAGGTACCCCTCCTGCAACAGGGAACGGGGTATTATTCCACATTGTTGTGGTACCGAAGCCGGACGGCTCGGTGAGACCGATTCTAAATCTAAAATCTTTGAACACTTACATACAGAGGTTCAAATTCAAGATTGAGTCACTCAGAGCAGTGATTGCGAACCTGGAAGAAGGGGACTACATGATGTCTCGGGACATCAAGGATGCTTACCTTCATGTCCAAATTACCCTTCTCACCAAGGGTACCTCAGGTTTATGGTACAGAACTGTCTCTATCAGTTCAGACGCTGCCGTATGGATGGTCCACGGCACCCCGGGTCTTTACCAAGGTAATGGCCGAAATTATGATATTCCTTCGAAGGAAGGGAATTTTAGTTATCCCTTACTTGGACGATTCCCTGATAAGGGTAAGATCCAGGGAACAGTTGGAGGTCGGTGTAGCACTATCTCAGGTAGTGTTGCGGCAGCACGATTGGATTCTCAATATTCCAAAATCGCAGCTGGTTCCGACGACTCGTCTTCTGTTTCCTAGGGATGATCCTGGACACAGTCCAGAAAAAGGGTTTCTCCCGGAGGAGAAAGCCAGGGAGTTATCCGAGCTAGTCAGGAACCTCCTAAAACCGAGCCAAGTCTCAGTGCATCAATGCACAAGGGTTCTGGGTAGAATGGTGGCTTCCTACGAAGCAATCCCATTCGGCAGATTCCACGCAAGAACTTTCCAGTGGGACCTGCTGGACAAATGGTTCGGGTCGCATCTTCAGATGCATCAGCGGATAACCCTGTCACCAAGAACAAGGGTGTCCCTCCTGTGGTGGTTGCAGAGTGCTCATCTTCTAGAGGGCCGCAGATTCGGCATTCAGGACTGGGTCCTGGTGACCACGGATGCCAGCCTGCGAGGCTGGGGAGCAGTCACACAGGGAAGGAATTTCCAGGGCTTATGGTCAAGCCTGGAGACATCACTTCACATAAATATCCTGAAGCTAAGGGCCATTTACAATGCTCTAAGCTTAGCAAGACCTCTGCTTCAAGGTCAGCCGGTGTTGATCCAGTCGGACAACATCACGGCAGTCACCCACGTAAACAGACAGGGTGGCACAAGAAGCAGGAGGGCAATGGCAGAAGCTGCAAGGATTCTTCGCTGGGCGGAAAATCATGTGATAGCACTGTCAGCAATTCCGGGAGTGGACAACTGGGAAGCAGACTTCCTCAGCAGACACGACCTACTCCCGGGAGAGTGGGGACTTCACCCAGAAGTCTTCCACATGATTATAAACCGTTGGGAAAAACTCGACAGGTATTGCGCCAGGTCAAGGGACCCTCAGGCAATAGCTGTAGACGCTCTGGTAACACCGTGGGTGTACCAGTCAGTGTATGTGTTCCCTCCTCTGCCTCTCATACCCAAGGTACTGAGATTGATAAGATGGAGAGGAGTAAGCACTATATTCGTGGCTCCGGATTGGCCAAGAAGGACTTGGTAACCGGAACTTCAAAAGATGCTCACGGAGGATCCGTGGCCTCTACCTCTAAGAAGGGACCTGCTTCAGCAAGGACCCTGTCTGTTCCAAGACTTACCGCGACTGCCTTTGACGGCATGGCGGTTGAACGCCGGATCCTGAAGGAAAAAAGGCATTCCGGATGAAGTCATCCCTAACCTGATCAAAGCCAGGAAGGATGTAACCGCAAAACATTATCACCGCATTTGGCGAAAATATGTTGCGTGGTGCGAGGCCAGTAAGGCCCGACGGAGGAAATTCAACTGGGTCGATTTCTACATTTCCTGCAAACAGGAGTGTCTATGGGCCTGAAATTGGGGTCCATTAAGGTTCAAATTTCGGCCCTGTCAATTTTCTTCCAAAAAGAACTAGCTTCAGTCCCTGAAGTTCAGACGTTGTAAAAGGGGTACTGCATATACAGCCTCCTTTTGTGCCTCCAGTGGCACCTTGGGATCTCAATGTAGTTTTTGGGTTCCAAAAAGTCACATTGGTTTGAACCACTTAAATCTGTGGAGTTAAAATATCTCACATGGAAAGTGGTCATGCTGTTGGCCCTGACCTGGGCCAGGCGCGTGTCAGAATTGGCGGCTTTATCCTGTAAAAGCCCTTATCTGATTTTCCATTCGGACAGGGCGGAATTGAGGACTCGTCCTCAGTTTCTCCCTAAGGTGGTTTCAGCGTTTCACCTGAACCAACCTATTGTGGTGCCTGCGGCTACTAGGGACTTGGAGGACTCCAAGTTGCTAGACGTTGTCAGGGCCCTGAAAATATATGTTTCCAGGACGGCTGGAGTCAGAAAATCTGACTCGCTGTTTATCCTGTATGCACCCAACAAGCTGGGTGCTCCTGCTTCTAAGCCGACTATTGCTCGTTGGATTTGTAGTACAATTCAGCTTGCACATTCTGTGGCAAGGAAAATCCTTCTGAAGAAATTTTTCAAGAATAGACAGCCCTTTCTTGAAACTACCCCCCATCTGGACGAATCCCATTCTGCTTCTGCTTTACTGTCTGTAGAAGATCAACTCATGGTGGAAATGCTGGAGGAACTTGACACTGAGAGTGCAAGTGGTTCCCAAACTTTACAACCCTTTGATGCGACTAGGATTAAAAAGAAGTCTACTTTCTTCCCAGACTATAAAATCTGTCCTCCTGTCCAGGTCTATCTGGACTTAGTATCCAGGGACTTGGATACTCTTTTTAGAGAACATCATTTCCATCAGTTATATAATGACAATTTGTCTCAAGATGAAAGATCTGCCTTAAAAGATATCTCTCAATGGCAGGATATTGTTATTAAGCCCTCAGACAAGGGGGGCAACATTGTTTTGTGGCCGAGAACTATGTATATTAAGGAATTAAATAAACAGCTGAGAGACCGGTCATGTTATAAACCTTTGACCTTTAACCCAACATCGAATTTTCAAATACAGTATCACAATATCATCTCACAAGCATTGACTCAGGGCACCATCTCCAAGAGGGATTTTGATTTTTTGAAGAATGATAAACCCATCATACCAACACTATATTTGCTCCCAAAAATTCACAAAAGTGAGACTGCACCGCCAGGGAGGCCCATTGTCTCTGGCGTAGGTAGTCTCACTGAGAAAGCGAGCATATATGTCGATCAGTACTTGAGACAATTTGTGACCTCATTGCCTTCCTATGTCAGAGACACAATGGATGTCTTAAATAGACTTCAAAACATCACAGTCACCCCTGGTACATGGATAGCAACATATGACATCGAGAGCTTGTATACAAGCATTAACCATACAAAAGGGATAGCGGCAATCAAGTTCTTTTTGGACATGTGCATACAGCATGACTTCAATGCCTTTCTTCTCTCCCTATTGGAGTTTATACTTACCAAAAATTACTTCACATGTAACGAGCGGTACTATCTCCAGGTTAGAGGCACAGCTATGGGGACGGCTTGTGCCCCCACATATGCTGGCCTCTACCTGGGATGGTGGGAGAGGGAAATGGTTTTCCAGGAAAGTCATGAAAAATACACTGATCACATCATAATATATTTGAGATATATTGATGATGTTCTCATCCTTTGGGATGGTGAGCAAACTCACTTGGAGGAATTCATATCCACCCTTAATATGAACGACTTGAACTTGAAACTTACCGGTGAAATGAGTCAGGAGATGATACATTTTTTAGATCTTACTATAAAAATTGAAGATGATGGCTCAATCTCAACAGATATATTCCGGAAGAAAACGGCCACGAACAGTATTCTACATTCAACCAGTTCACACTTGCCGGCGACCATCAAGGGGATACCCAAAGGTGAATTGTTACGTACGAAAAGAAACTGTTCAGATCCTATAAATTTTCTCAGTAGAGAGAAACAGTTGACAGATAGATTGAAGCAGAGAGGATATAGTAGCAGGATTATTAAATCAGCAAAACGAGATATCAAAACCTATTCTAGAGAATCCCTACTAGTCCCTAAGGTCAGAACTCCCAAGGAAGAACCAGTGAGATATATTGGTACCTTCAATAATAGGTGGCGTGAGATTAATACCATTTTACAGAGGCACTGGTCGGTTTTGCAAACGGACAATGATCTCAAGGAAATCTTGCCTGAAAGAGTACAAACAAGTTGGAGGAGATCTCGAAATCTAAAAGATATACTGGTTAAAAGTCACTTTTCATCCCAAAAGAAACCAATCCACCACAAGAAAGGCTCTTATTGTTGCAGGCAATGCAAAGCCTGTCAATACATGATTCCTAAAACCGATTATCAGGACAAATATGGCAGAAAGTGGTATATCGATAGCTATATTGATTGCACAACACCTGGAGTGGTATACCAACTAATTTGCCCTTGTAATATGATATATATCGGGAAAACGATAAGACCATTGAAGGTTAGATTACTTGAACATGTTGGTAGCATTAGAAATGCGAGACAGGACAAATTAAGATTCAAGTCCCTGACTCCTGTAGCTAATCATTTCTTGCACCAACATAATGGAATTCCGAAGGGTCTTCAGGCATTTGGTTTGAAGCACTTTGGTGCTAACATTCGGGGTGGTGATATTGATGGAGACCTCCTCAGATTTGAGAGCAAGATAATATTCTTGATGGGAAGTCAACATCCCAAAGGATTGAACGAGAACAACAGCTACTTACCTTTTTTATAACCATAACGGGGAATACTAATTATTTTATGAGTAAATCCTTGCCATATTATCTACAGCCCTGTATTATAGTGGTACTATTAGTAAACTACCATGTATGATAGTATTACCATAATTCTCTCTGAGCTCTTAGTCATGAGAGACCGTATATATTTAGTAACAAATGAATCAAACTTTTGGTTGATTATGTGGATTGAATTCTGGGGTCCCAGTAAATTATGGGATGATATAGATTTTCATTACATTCCAGTATTGACATATTGGATTCAAGAAGGAGTTTGAGAAATCAAAAATTAAGCGTGTAATACATTAGTAGAAATTTATAGATTACACACTTATCATATTGTTTAAATCAATTAATATAATGCACTATAGTGATATCACAATACGAAATTATTGATGAATATGACATCAATCTACAGTATGGTTAGGTCTCTATTATCATACACATTCACACATATATTCACTTATTTTTATTTATTTTCTTCAACAGTCACCTTTTTCAACACAATCTTTGCAACATTGGTCACATCTCACTATTTTCACTTTTTTATTTTTTCAAGTATATGATCATATTTTTAATTCTTATCACTTTACAGTATACATCACAATTAGGGTATCTGTATATTCATCAACCATTTTTGGTTTTGCACATTTAATCTAATATTTTTTAACACGAGCACAAGTAGATCTAACACTTATTCGAGTAGCTATTCATAAATCTAATGTAGATAGAATCTTGAATTTCAAGTATATCAATATATGTAGAACTCAATGGAACAGATAGTAGGGGTTTCTGATCATGTAATTTTATTAACACGTTACTTCCTTATTTCGGATCTCCTCTATTATAAAGTGTCAGTGATTTTAACAATACTGTTGCGCTATGTTACCTATTTAGATCTGAATATATAAAACGTAGCTCATATACATACCCCTTTGTTATTTTTAATTATTACTCATCCATTATCCGGGACCCAATTACAATGCACATTAACCACTCAGACTGAATTATGCATAATACGGGAGGCGCTGTCAGTTCAATCAATCACGGAGGAGAGGAGACGGGTTTCACGTCTCCTGAATGGGAGATCATATGACCGCCAAACTGAGCCGCGATTGGCCTTCCCAGCCGTTATAGTATCTCAGAGCAGGGCAATCGGGTTTGCCCTGACGAAGCTCAAGTGAAACGTGCACGTGGGCGTTTCAGAGCGGCGTTAGCACGCCAGCTCACTTAATATGTGTCTGTATTAACAAAATGACAATGTGCGCAATACTTAATCCATTTATGTGATATTACCGGACAGTACATGCAATAGGTCTATAGTCAGGAAGTGGAGGGAACTGAAACTTACCACAACAGGATTTATTTAAATTCAGTCAGTAAGGAGACATGTATATTTAATGTGTGGCAGAGGTGGAATCAATTCATATAAACACTGATACACCTGACCGAATTTAACCAGCTTATCATGCAGATGTAGTTTAGTGAAGGCTGGGGACTGAGTGCAAACAGTGTCACACAGTGATATTGTATACAGCAATATATGTTGGTAATTTAAAAGCAGTATACTATCTATGCACGATCCAGTGCAGGCTGAGATTAGTGTGTGGCAGAGTTGGAATCCACTTATAGAAACACTAATATACCTAACTAAATTCAACCAGCCTATCATGCAGATGCAGCGTAGTGAAGGCTGGGGACTGAGTGCAAACAGTGATACACAGTGATATTATACACAGCAACATGTGTTGGTAAATTAAAAGCAGTATACAACACTAGGTGCTTCATCGCGCCCTACGGGCGCTCTTCACACCGTCGCAAGGGGCTACGCCCCCTTAACCCTTGCATGCCTTTCTGGGGTTCAATATTTGTGTTATATGGAGTATCACCTGCATTCCTTTGTTAGTGGTTAAATATTGCACAATGAAAGGGTGTGCGATGGTGAAGGAGGCGCAGCCCCTTGCGACGGCGTGAACAGCACCTGCAGACCACAATGTACAGAATGTAGCGGGTGCGGATGGTGTCTGTAGATGCTGCGGATGGAGGGGGGGCGGAAGTGGGGGTGGGGCCCGGATGGGGAAGGGTTGGGAGGTGGTGGGGGAGGGGCAGAGGAGTGGGGGATGCAGATGGGGGAGGGGTCCGGAGGCACTGCAGGTGGGGGAGGGGCAGGTGTGCCATGGGTGGGGGAGGGGCAGGTGTGGGGATGTTGCAGATGGGTGAAGGGTTCCGGAGGTGCTGTGGGATGGGAAGGGGCGGGAGTGCCACTGGTGGGGTAGGGGTCCGTAGGCGCCATGGGTAGGGGAGGGGCAGGTACGGGTGTTGCGGCAGATGGGGAAGGAGGTCCGGAGGTGCTGCAGGTGGTGGTGGGGCAGGTGCGGGGGTGCCATTGGTGGGGGAGGGGTGGGTGAGGGGGGGGCCGCGGATGGAGGAGGGTGTCTGCAGATGCTGCGGGTGGAGGGGGGCAGGTGTGGGGGAGACATATAAGGGGGTGAATGGTGGAGGGGGCCTGGAGATTGCTGGGGGTGGTGAAGGGGCGGAGGAGTGGGAGCCGCGGGTGGTGTAGGGGGTCTGGAGGCACAGCATGTGGGGGAGGGGTGGAGTGCCGCATGTGGTGGAGGGGAAGGTGCGGAGGTGTGGTGCATTGGGGAGAGGTCTGGAGGTGCTGCGGGTACTGTACCTGCCAAAAAGGTAGTTGGAGGGTATGCAGTAACAGGGCCAGGACAGGGGTGACAGGGTCAGAACAGGGTTGACTGGGCCAGGACAGGGGTGACAGGGTCAGAACAGGGGTGACAGGGTCAGAACAGGGGTGACGGGGCCAGGACAGGGGTGACGGGGCCAGGACATGGGCGATGGGGCCAGGACAGAAATGACAGGGACAGGATAGGGGTGACAGGGTCAGTGTAGGGGCGGCAGGACCAGGACAGGGGTGTCAGGGCCAGTATAGGGTTGACAGAGCAAGCACAGGGGTGACAGGGCCAGGATAGGGGTAGCAGGGCCAGCATAAGGGTGACAGGGCCAGGATAAGGGTGAAAGGGCCAGGATAAGGGTGAAAGGGCCAGGATAAGGGTGGCAGGTCAAGGCCAGGGGTTACAGGGACATGACAGAACACAGGGCACGGGAGAGATTGGTATTAGGGACAGAACAGTGGTGACAGACAGATGTGTCTTACCGGAGTCACTGCTGCTGGCTGCTGCTGTTCCACTCCAACCTGTTGGCATCTGCTGCTGGTGGAGACTTGGCATGGCTGACTCTCTTAGGCTGTATTCCTGCTTCCTCTGCCCGTCCGCATCACTCCCCCCCTCCTCAGTCACACACCGCAGACCTCGCGCAGCTGCCGGGCACTGTGGTAAGGTGAGACTGGGAGTGACTGGTTAGCCCCCAGGAGATGCTGCGGCTGGAGGGAGGAGGGGGTCATAGCATGCACGTGGCGCGGACCTCACGGCTGCTGGGCACTATGGTAAGGGGAGACTGGGAGTGACTGGTTAGCTCCCAGGAGACGCTGATGCTGGAGGGAGGAGGGGGTCAGAGCCTGCAAGCAGCGCGGACTTCTGCAGCGCTACCCGCCGGCTAAAGTGTGTGAATGAGCTGGGCGCAACTCACTGCGGGTGGCAGCGCTGCAGCTAGCGGTGGAGTCGCAGGGGCTGGAGATAACAGAGGCAGTACGGAAAGTGCACAGCGGCTGGTGACCCACAAAACTACAGCTAAGAAGCGTGGAGTGTGCCAGAAAGTGACGCTCCTCCCTGCCAGAGAGACCCTGCTGAGTATGCTGATGTGGGGGTCAAGTATGGCATACCCCCTCACACCCCCCCATACCTCCCAAATGTCCCAATTTTCGCGGGACAGTCCCATTTTTTGGGGTCTGTCCCGCTTTCCCACCCGTAGGTCGCAGTGTCCTGCGGTTTGGGGGGGGGGGGGGAGCAGTTGGAAAGCTCCTGTACTCGCTGTTCTGCTTAGCAGAGCAGCGGTGAATAGTGGAGACAGAGGGAGAGGGGGCATCAGGGGGTACGGATTAAGGGGGGGGTTCCAGCAGCAGAGCCGGATTAAGGTGGGGGGGGAGGCAGGCGGTACGTACCGTTGGCCCCACAGTTTTAGGGGGCCCCCGGCTGGAGTAGCTCTGTCCCAGCTCTGAAGCTCCCCTGTCCTGCCAGTAACAGTGGCAGCATTGTGCTACAGTCAGCACACGCTGCTGCATATTGGCAGGTCTGTGGTGTTGCAGGGAGGCAGCAGTCTCCCTGCTTTCTTCTGCCTGTGCGGGTGTGTAGGGGGAGCGACCACCTCCTCTGGATTTACCTCTAGCTGAGGGGCCAAAATACCATTAAAAAAAAAAAAAAAAATCCCGGAATTTGCATAATGGGGCGTGGCCTCGCGTCCCGCGATTAGGCCACGCCCCCAACCCACAGCAGGCACAGCAATGAGATAGGGCTCCCCTGTCTCAAGTACCCTGTGCCCCCCGGACTCATAATCAGCCCCTGGGGCCATGCCAGCAGCTCACAGAGCGCTGGGCATGCCCCCTCACTGATGAAAACGGGGGCCCTCCCGCGAAGCCACGCCCCCTTTTCGCCGTGTGTGTGTGTGTGTGTGTGTGAGTGTGTGTGTGTGTGTATATATATAGTGTGTGTGTGTGTGTGTGTGTGTGTGTGTGTGTGTGTGTGTGTGTGTGTGTGTGTGTGTGTGTGTGTGTGTGTGTGTGTGTGTGTGTAAGCTGGGAGGTATGCACCCTGCCTGTGCCATGTCCATACTATCTGCTTCTGCAGCTGCTCCTAGTGTCCTATAGATTTGGCCAGATCTGTGACTCATTTGACTAACTCCGCCCACTGTTGTGACTCCGCCCAGCGTTAGCAAATGAATCACAAGATCACAGATCTGGGCTATTATATAGGAGATATATACACTCCGGTGCAGGCTGCGATAATCGTAAGCAATTAACACACACAGCAATACGGCTTATCTTTACCTAATTAACAAGGAGCTCATGTGGAGGAGTCATATGTCATAATTACACTCCAAGGCATACTCTAACGCAGACTGTGGCGATCTTGTGCAGTAAAAGCACATATATATATATATATATATATAGGCCCTCATTCCGAGTTGTTCGCTCGTTCTTTTTCATCGCATCGCAGTGAAAATCCGCTTAGTACGCATGCGCAATGTTCGCACTGCGACTGCGCCAAGTAACTTTACTATGAAGATAGTATTTTTACTCACGGCTTTTTCTTCGCTCCGGCGAACGTAATGTGATTGACAGGAAATGGGTGTTACTGGGCGGAAACACGGCGTTTCAGGGGCGTGTGGCTGAAAACGCTACCGTTTCCGGAAAAAACGCAGGAGTGGCCGGATAAACTGAGAAGTGTCTGGGCGAACGCTGGGTGTGTTTGTGACGTCAACCAGGAACGACAAGCACTGAACTGATCGCACAGGCAGAGTAAGGTTGAAGTTACTCAGAAACTGCTAAGTAGTTAGTAATCGCAATATTGCGAATACATCGGTCGCAATTTTAAGAAGCTAAGATTTACTCCCAGTAGGCAGCGGCTTAGTATGTGTAACTCTGCTAAATTCGCCTTGCGACCGATCAACTCGGAATGAGGGCCCATATATATATATATATATGTGCTTTTACTGCACAAGATCGCCACAGTCTGCGTTAGAGTATGCCTTGGAGTGTAATTATGACATATGACTCCTCCACATGAGCTCCTTGTTAATTAGGTAAAGATAAGCCGTATTGCTGTGTGTGTTAATTGCTTACGATTATCGCAGCCTGCACCGGAGTGTATATATCTCCTATATAATAGCCCAGATCTGTGATCTTGTGATTCATTTGCTAACGCTGGGCGGAGTCACAACAGTGGGCGGAGTTAGTCAAATGAGTCACAGATCTGGCCAAATCTATAGGACACTAGGAGCAGCTGCAGAAGCAGATAGTATGGACATGGCACAGGCAGGGTGCATACCGCCCAGCTTTCACACACACACACACACACACACACACACACACACACACACACACACACACACACACACACACACACACACACTATATATATATACACACACACACACACACACACACACACACACACACAATATATATATACACACACACACACACACACACACACACTCACACACACACTCACACACACACACACGGCGAAAAGGGGGCGTGGCTTCGCGGGAGGGCCCCCGTTTTCATCAGTGAGGGGGCATGCCCAGCGCTCTGTGAGCTGCTGGCATGGCCCCAGGGGCTGATTATGAGTCCGGGGGGCACAGGGTACTTGAGACAGGGGAGCCCTATCTCATTGCTGTGCCTGCTGTGGGTTGGGGGCGTGGCCTAATCGCGGGACGCGAGGCCACGCCCCATTATGCAAATTCCGGGATTTTTTTTTTTTTTAAATGGTATTTTGGCCCCTCAGCTAGAGGTAAATCCAGAGGAGGTGGTCGCTCCCCCTACACACCCGCACAGGCAGAAGAAAGCAGGGAGACTGCTGCCTCCCTGCAACACCACAGACCTGCCAATATGCAGCAGCGTGTGCTGACTGTAGCACAATGCTGCCGCTGTTACTGGCAGGACAGGGGAGCTTCAGAGCTGGGACAGAGCTACTCCAGCCGGGGGCCCCCTAAAACTGTGGGGCCAACGGTACGTACCGCCTGCCTCCCCCCCCACCTTAATCCGGCTCTGCTGCTGGAACCCCCCCCTTAATCCGTACCCCCTGATGCCCCCTCTCCCTCTGTCTCCACTATTCACCGCTGCTCTGCTAAGCAGAACAGCGAGTACAGGAGCTTTCCAACTGCTCCCCCCCCCCCCCAAACCGCAGGACACTGCGACCTACGGGTGGGAAAGCGGGACAGACCCCAAAAAATGGGACTGTCCCGCGAAAATTGGGACATTTGGGAGGTATGGGGGGGTGTGAGGGGGTATGCCATACTTGACCCCCACATCAGCATACTCAGCAGGGTCTCTCTGGCAGGGAGGAGCGTCACTTTCTGGCACACTCCACGCTTCTTAGCTGTAGTTTTGTGGGTCACCAGCCGCTGTGCACTTTCCGTACTGCCTCTGTTATCTCCAGCCCCTGCGACTCCACCGCTAGCTGCAGCGCTGCCACCCGCAGTGAGTTGCGCCCAGCTCCTTCACACACTTTAGCCGGCGGGTAGCGCTGCAGAAGTCCGCGCTGCTTGCAGGCTCTGACCCCCTCCTCCCTCCAGCATCAGCGTCTCCTGGGAGCTAACCAGTCACTCCCAGTCTCCCCTTACCATAGTGCCCAGCAGCCGTGAGGTCCGCGCCACGTGCATGCTATGACCCCCTCCTCCCTCCAGCCGCAGCATCTCCTGGGGGCTAACCAGTCACTCTCAGTCTCACCTTACCACAGTGCCCGGCAGCTGCGCGAGGTCTGCGGTGTGTGACTGAGGAGGGGGGGAGTGATGCGGACGGGCAGAGGAAGCAGGAATACAGCCTAAGAGAGTCAGCCATGCCAAGTCTCCACCAGCAGCAGATGCCAACAGGTTGGAGTGGAACAGCAGCAGCCAGCAGCAGTGACTCCGGTAAGACACATCTGTCTGTCACCACTGTTCTGTCCCTAATACCAATCTCTCCCGTGCCCTGTGTTCTGTCATGTCCCTGTAACCCCTGGCCTTGACCTGCCACCCTTATCCTGGCCCTTTCACCCTTATCCTGGCCCTTTCACCCTTATCCTGGCCCTGTCACCCTTATGCTGGCCCTGCTACCCCTATCCTGGCCCTGTCACCCCTGTGCTTGCTCTGTCAACCCTATACTGGCCCTGACACCCCTGTCCTGGTCCTGCCGCCCCTACACTGACCCTGTCACCCCTATCCTGTCCCTGTCATTTCTGTCCTGGCCCCGTCGCCCATGTCCTGGCCCCGTCACCCCTGTCCTGGCCCCGTCACCCCTGTTCTGACCCTGTCACCCCTGTTCTGACCCTGTCACCCCTGTCCTGGCCCAGTCAACCCTGTTCTGACCCTGTCACCCCTGTCCTGGCCCTGTTACTGCATACCCTCCAACTACCTTTTTGGCAGGTACAGTACCCGCAGCACCTCCAGACCTCTCCCCAATGCACCACACCTCCGCACCTTCCCCTCCACCACATGCGGCACTCCACCCCTCCCCCACATGCTGTGCCTCCAGACCCCCTACACCACCCGCGGCTCCCACTCCTCCGCCCCTTCACCACCCCCAGCAATCTCCAGGCCCCCTCCACCATTCACCCCCCTTATATGTCTCCCCCACACCTGCCCCCCTCCACCCGCAGCATCTGCAGACACCCTCCTCCATCCGCGGTCCCCCCCTCACCCACCCCTCCCCCACCAATGGCACCCCCGCACCTGCCCCTCCACCTCCTGCAGCACCTCCGGACCTCCTTCCCCATCTGCCGCAACACCCGTACCTGCCCCTCCCCTACCCATGGCGCCTACGGACCCCTACCCCACCAGTGGCACTCCCGCCCCTTCCCATCCCACAGCACCTCCGGAACCCTTCACCCATCTGCAACATCCCCACACCTGCCCCTCCCCCACCCATGGCACACCTGCCCCTCCCCCACCTGCAGTGCCTCCGGACCCCTCCCCCATCTGCATCCCCCACTCCTCTGCCCCTCCCCCACCCGCAGCACCTCCCAACCCTTCCCCATCCGGGCCCCACCCCCACTTCCGCCCCCCCTCCATCCGCAGCATCTACAGACACCATCCGCACCCGCTACATTCTGTACATTGTGGTCTGCAGGTGCTGTTCACGCCGTCGCAAGGGGCTGCGCCTCCTTCACCATCGCACGCCCTTTCATTGTGCAATATTTAACCACTAACAAAGGAATGCAGGTGATACTCCATATAACACAAATATTGAACCCCAGAAAGGCATGCAAGGGTTAAGGGGGCGTAGCCCCTTGCGACGGTGTGAAGAGCGCCCGTAGGGCGCGATGAAGCACCTAGTATATATATATATATATATATATAGATTATATCTACTTAAACAGAAAGGAGCTTATGTGGAGACAGCACTATATATCATAAAATTGATTACAATTGCCCCCTGCAGAATTATCTTTGTAAAGAAATAGACACATCAGTCTATTTTTTACAGAGGAAGTAGAGATTTGTAACTCCAGGTGTGACTGTTGCATTGATCATGTTAAAATCATAAGGATCATACATTGTTGCAATTGTCAACACAGTAGAAAATCTATTTAAAAGGAAAACATATGAGCTATTCTTGTCATATTAAATTAGTGTAACATTCAAGCTGTGGATATTTAGTGTCATTAATACACACTGCAGATAGCTTGTATTTATTTAATTTAAATCCATGTGATATTGCTGTATTATTGGCATATATATACCTTCAGCAGGACAACCTGCATAACAGATAAACAGAGGAGTGTACATACATACCCTCTGTAATATAATTTGCATAATAAATAAATAGAGGAGTGCACACATGAGAGGTCACAGAGGATGTGCCACCATAGAGCTGTAACAGCCAAATTGTATACGGCAATAACTGCTAATTGACACTGTGTGTAGGATATTCTCAGTTCGGTTTCATATATATGTACAAAACTATAAATACGTAATAGAAATTTTCTCATAGAATTGCAAGGATTACTGGTCACAATACTATACCCGCCCAATCTTTTTTGAATAAAGGCATTCAGGGTAATAAGGGTTTGATTTGATGATCCAATAATCCATAACCATCTTTAAGTTATTGCGGCACACAGTCAGAAATTATAAATTAAATCAATATAATAAAGACACATACAAGTATTTGATAATACTTTATTATTTTATTTCATGTTATGTATCGTTTGTGATTATTGTCTCATTATTTTTCACGTTCTTAGGTATTTTAATCATATGAAATTAAAAGTTAAATTTTAAATACATTCATCTTTCTCGTAAGTGCGCCAACAAAGAGACAATCCTTTTCTTTCTAGTATTTACATTCTGTGGCAGGCCTGCCACAGCCAAAAATCTGTAAATGCCCATTCCACAAGGAAGGTGGGCTCATCTTGGGCGGCTGCCCGAGGGGTCTCGGCTTTACAACTTTGCCGAGCAGCTACTTGGTCAGGAGCAAATACGTTTGTAAAATTCTACAAAATTGATACCCTGGCTGAGGAGGACCTGGAGTTCTCTCATTTGGTGCTGCAGAGTCATCCGCACTCTCCCGCCCGTTTGGGAGCTTTGGTATAATCCCCATGGTCCTTTCGGAGTTCCCAGCATCCACTAGGACGTCAGAGAAAATAAGATTTTACTTACCGATAAATCTATTTCTCGTAGTCCGTAGTGGATGCTGGGCGCCCATCCCAAGTGCGGATTGTCTGCAATACTTGTACATAGTTATTGTTACAAAAATCGGGTTATTATTGTTGTGAGCCATCTTTCAGAGGCTCCGCTGTTATCATGCTGTTAACTGGGTTCAGATCACAGGTTGTACAGTGTGATTGGTGTGGCTGGTATGAGTCTTACCCGGGATTCAAAATCCTTCCTTATTGTGTACGCTCGTCCGGGCACAGTATCCTAACTGAGGCTTGGAGGAGGGTCATAGGGGGAGGAGCCAGTGCACACCAGCTAGTCCTAAAGCTTTTACCTTTGTGCCCAGTCTCCTGCGGAGCCGCTATTCCCCATGGTCCTTTCGGAGTTCCCAGCATCCACTACGGACTATGAGAAATAGAATTATCGGTAAGTAAATTCTTATTTTCTTTTTCAAAACAATTTTTTATTGAGACATCATGGATTGTACATATAAAGATAATGTAGGTATATTAGCAATTGTAATGAAAAGATTTGCAATTGAGTATTCTACAAAAAATTCTCATAGTGTCATAAAGTAATAAAAGAGGATACACAGTATATAATCATTGGTGCTATTACAATGGTTCTCAAACTCGGTCCTCAGGACCCCACACGGTGCATGTTTTGCAGGTCTCCTCACAGAATCGCAAGTGAAATAATTAGCTCCACCTGTGGACCTTTGAAAATGTGTCAGTGAGTAATTAATACACCTGTGCACCTGCTGGGTGACCTGCAAAACATGCACTGTATGGGGTCCTGTGGACCGAGTTTGAGAACCTGTGTGTTATTATGAATAATACAGAAAGCCCTAGGGGGAGCCGCCATCACCCGCCAGTCCTCAAACTACAGAGCTAGGTTGGTCTTGTGCTGCTAATCTAGTCTGGTACCACGTGGCGAGCTTTAAACTATTATAAATTTGTAACTGTGTGGTGAGGGGCAGACTGGAAATATAGGATTCCCATAGAGTGAAAAAACGACCCACTTGTTTACCCTTATCTACAGTGGCTTCCATCCAGTCCATCCGGAATAGGTGGTGCAGTGTAGTCTGCGTGCTGTGGAGGCGTGCTGTCTATCCACTCCTGAAGTATCGTCTTTTCCCCGCTTATTTTCTATTTCTTATTTTCAGGCAGGACTGGATGGCACCAGACTGTCTGCTTAGTGGGACTTAGGGGGGGACGGGCCAACCTCCCTAGGGTTAATGGTCCCGTTCCCCGCTGACAGGACACTGAGCTCCTGAGTAATGGCGGCACAAGGGGTAGGAGCGCAGTGCTGACAAGCTGCGGCTCCAGGGTCAGAGGCATACAGGGTGCTGTAGTGTTCCGCTGTGAGGGGCGAGCTGAAGCCACAACACATATACCCACACTGGCAGCAATTCTACAGGGGTTTTAACCCACTGTAGAAGAGAAATTACCTCAGGCAGTATAAAAAACCGGGAAGAACGCACACCATTAATGGGGCGGGGCTTCACTATGAGCGGAACCAGCAGCTCACCAGCGCCATTTTCCCTCTGTAGATGAACACAGACAGACTGTCAGGGAAGAGCAGCTCCTCCACAAAGACTCCAGAGCACCTCAGCGGTACCAGGGGGTCATAGAAAAGGGGGGAGCAATATTGGTGTACTAAACCCTATTTAGGGTACTTGGTTTGTGACCCAGCTGAACTTGTACTTTAGCTACAGGGGCACTGTGTGGCTGGCTCCATCATACTCTGTGTCTCCCTAGAGGGCTCTGTGTGGATTCACTGTGTGTGTGTGTGTGTGTGTGTGTGTGTGTGTATTCTTTTACATTTACTATGTCTAAGGAGTGTGTATCATGCACAGCAGAGTGTTTCTCTCACTCTGGGGGATCACTGCAGTGTACTCAGGATAGTACAGATTCTCAGGCTAGTGGATCACTGCAGTGTACTCAGGATAGTACACATTCTCAGGCTAGTGGATCACTGCAGTGTACTCAGGATAGTACACATTCTCAGGCTGGTGGATCACTGCAGTGTACTCAGGATAGTACACATTCTCAGGCTGGTGGATCACTGCAGTGTACTCAGGATAGTACACATTCTCAGGCTAGTGGATCACTGCAGTGTACTCAGGATAGTACACATTCTCAGGCTAGGTGATCACTGCAGTGTACTCGGGATAGTACACATTCTCAGGCTGGTGGATCACTGCAGTGTACTCGGGATAGTACACATTCCCAGGCTGGTGGATCACTGCAGTGTACTCGGGATAGTACACATTCTCAGGCTGGTGGATCACTGCAGTGTACTCGGGATAGTACACATTCTCAGGCTAGTGGATCACTGCAGTGTACTCAGGATACTACACATTCTCAGGCTGGTGGATCACTGCAGTGTACTCAGGATAGTACACATTCTCAGGCTGGTGGATCACTGCAGTGTACTCAGGATAGTACACATTCTCAGGCTAGTGGATCACTGCAGTGTACTCAGGATAGTACACATTCTCAGGCTAGTGGATCACTGCAGTGTACTCGGGATAGTACACATTCTCAGGCTGGTGGATCACTGCAGTGTACTCGGGATAGTACACATTCTCAGGCTGGTGGATCACTGCAGTGTACTCGGGATAGTACACATTCTCAGGCTGGTGGATCACTGCAGTGTACTCGGGATAGTACACATTCTCAGGCTAGTGGATCACTGCAGTGTACTCAGGATAGTACACATTCTCAGGCTGGTGGATCACTGCAGTGTACTCAGGATAGTACACATTCTCAGGCTGGTGGATCACTGCAGTGTACTCAGGATAGTACACATTCTCAGGCTAGTGGATCACTGCAGTGTACTCAGGATAGTACACATTCTCAGGCTAGTGGATCACTGCAGTGTACTCAGGATAGTACACATTCTCAGGCTGGTGGATCACTGCAGTGTACTCAGGATAGTACACATTCTCAGGCTGGTGGATCACTGCAGTGTACTCAGGATAGTACACATTCTCAGGCTGGTGGATCACTTCAGTGTACTCGGGATAGTACACATTCTCAGGCTGGTGGATCACTGCAGTGTACTCGGGATAGTACACATTCTCAGGCTGGTGGATCACTGCAGTGTACTCGGGATAGTACACATTCTCAGGCTGGTGGATCACTGCAGTGTACTCGGGATAGTACACATTCTCAGGCTGGTGGATCACTTCAGTGTACTCAGGATAGTACACATTCTCAGGCTGGTGGATCACTGCAGTGTACTCAGGATAGTACACATTCTCAGGCTGGTGGATCACTGCAGTGTACTCAGGATAGTACACATTCTCAGGCTGGTGGATCACTGCAGTGTACTCAGGATAGTACACATTCTCAGGCTGGTGGATCACTGCAGTGTACTCAGGATAGTACACATTCTCAGGCTGGTGGATCACTGCAGTGTACTCAGGATAGTACACATTCTCAGGCTGGTGGATCACTGCAGTGTACTCAGGATAGTACACATTCTCAGGCTGGTGGATCACTCAGTGTACTCAGGATAGTACACATTCTCAGGCTGGTGGATCACTGCAGTGTACTCAGGATAGTACACATTCTCAGGCTGGTGGATCACTGCAGTGTACTCAGGATAGTACACATTCTCAGGCTAGTGGATCACTGCAGTGTACTCAGGATAGTACACATTCTCAGGCTGGTGGATCACTTCAGTGTACTCGGGATAGTACAGATTTTCAGGCTGGTGGATCACTTCAGTGTACTCGGGATAGTACACATTCTCAGGCTGGTGGATCACTTCAGTGTACTCGGGATAGTACACATTCTCAGGCTAGTGGATCACTGCAGTGTACTCAGGATAGTACACATTCTCAGGCTAGTGGATCACTGCAGTGTACTCAGGATAGTACACATTCTCAGGCTAGTGGATCACTGCAGTGTACTCAGGATAGTACACATTCTCAGGCTAGTGGATCACTGCAGTGTACTCAGGATAGTACACATTCTCAGGCTGGTGGATTACTGCAGTGTACTCAGGATAGTACACATTCTCAGGCTAGTGGATTACTGCAGTGTACTCAGGATAGTACACATTCTCAGGCTAGTGGATCACTGCAGTGTACTCAGGATAGTACACATTCTCAGGCTAGTGGATCACTGCAGTGTACTCAGGATAGTACACAATCTCTGGCTAGTGGATTACTGCAGTGTACTCAGTATAGTACACATTCTCTAGCTAGTGGATCACTGCAGTGTACTCAGGATAGTACACATTCTCAGGCTAGTGGATCACTGCCGTGTACTCAGGATAGTACACATTCTCAGGCTGGGGGATCACTGCCGTGTACTCAGGATAGTACACATTCTCAGGCTAGTGGATCACTGCAGTGTACTCAGGGTAGTACACATTCTCAGGCTAGTGGATCACTGCAGTGTACTCAGGATAGTACACATTCTCAGGCTGGTGGATCACTGCAGTGTACTCAGGATAGTACACATTCTCAGGCTGGTGGATCACTCAGTGTACTCAGGATAGTACACATTCTCAGGCTGGTGGATCACTGCAGTGTACTCAGGATAGTACACAATCTCAGGCTAGTGGATCACTTCAGTGTACTCGGGATAGTACAGATTCTCAGGCTGGTGGATCACTTCAGTGTACTCAGGATAGTACACATTCTCAGGCTGGTGGATCACTGCAGTGTACTCAGGATAGTACACATTCTCAGGCTAGTGGATCACTGCAGTGTACTCAGGATAGTACACATTCTCAGGCTAGTGGATCACTGCAGTGTACTCAGGATAGTACACATTCTCAGGCTAGTGGATCACTGCAGTGTACTCAGGATAGTACACATTCTCAGGCTAGTGGATCACTGCCGTGTACTCAGGATAGTACACATTCTCAGGCTGGGGGATCACTGCCGTGTACTCAGGATAGTACACATTCTCAGGCTAGTGGATCACTGCAGTGTACTCAGGGTAGTACACATTCTCAGGCTAGTGGATCACTGCAGTGTACTCAGGATAGTACACATTCTCAGGCTGGTGGATCACTGCAGTGTACTCAGGATAGTACACATTCTCAGGCTGGTGGATCACTCAGTGTACTCAGGATAGTACACATTCTCAGGCTAGTGGATCACTGCAGTGTACTCAGGATAGTACACAATCTCAGGCTAGTGGATCACTGCAGTGTACTCGGGATAGTACAGATTCTAAGGCTGGTGGATCACTTCAGTGTACTCAGGATAGTACACATTCTCAGGCTGGTGGATCACTGCAGTGTACTCAGGATAGTACACATTCTCAGGCTAGTGGATCACTGCAGTGTACTCAGGATAGTACACATTCTCAGGCTAGTGGATCACTGCAGTGTACTCAGGATAGTACACATTCTCAGGCTAGTGGATCACTGCAGTGTACTCAGGATAGTACACATTCTCAGGCTGGTGGATCACTGCAGTGTACTCAGGATAGTACACATTCTCAGGCTGTTGGATCACTTCAGTGTACTCGGGATAGTACACATTCTCAGGCTAGTGGATCAGAACCTGTTTGTTTAGATTCATTAAAAGGGATGATTTCAAATATTTTGAATAAATTATCCCAAAATGAGAAGGAGACGCAATACTTTAGGCAATCTGTAGATCACCTGATGAATGGAGATGCAGTGGTCATTCCAGCGTCTCAGACCCCTGCCATTTAGCCACAGAAGCGTATTCTGGCCCAAATCATGCAGGCTGATACCGATGATGATGTATCAGACCCATAGGAGGGGGAGGTGGACTCGGGAGGGGGGATGCTGCTTTGTCACACGGAATACAGGCCCTGATTGAAGCTATTAGAGATGACCTGCACATCCCTGATAAGATTCCTCCTCATCCTCTGATACCTTATTTTAATGTGAAAAAGAAATCCTCAGCTACTTTCCCTGCATCTACGGAATTATATTCCCTAATTGAAGCAACTTGGGTAAATCCTGACAAGAAGTTTCAGGTCCCAAAACGGTTAATCACCGCCTTCCCGTTTCCTCAGGATGACAGGAAATAATGGGAAAACCCACCGATAGTTGACGCATCGGTTTCTAGTCTCGTAAGATAGTTTTACATGATCCTGGGGCAGCTTCCTTGAAGGATGCTGCAGACCGCAAGATTGAGACCACTCTCAAATCTCTGTACACAGCTGCGGGGGTGGCCCAAAGGACCACTATAGCTTGTGCGTGGATCTCTAGGGCCAATGCTAAATGGTCAGGTAATCTAATTGACGGGTTATATTCCTTGTCCAGGGGGAGATTATTTTACTCCTACAGCATATACAGGATTCTGCTAACTTTATGGTGGAGGCCATAAAGGAAATTGGATTGCTCAACGCACATACCACTGCCATGGCAGTGTCAGCACGCAGGGGCTTGTGGCTACGCCAGTGGACTACGGACGCAGATTCCAGGAAAGGCGTGGAAAGCCTACCTTTCACAGGTGAAGCCCTTTTTGGAGATGAACTGGATATGTGGATATCCAGGGCTACGGCGGGTAAATCTACCCAGCTTCCTTCCACAGCTCCCCCGGCTAGAAAAACCTACTCTGCTCCAACTCTGCAGCCCTTTCGGACAGCGAAGTTTAAAAACAAAACCAAATGTTCTTCTACGGCCTTCAAAGGAAATAGAGGTAAACCCAGAAAACCAGCAACTGCAGGTTCACAGAAACAGACCTCCAGTTCTGCTTCCTCTAAGCCTTCAGCATGATGGTGGACCGCACTGCCTGGAAGACAGGCAGGTGGGAGCCCATTTGAGATTCTTCAGTCACATATGGGAAACGTCATGCCAGGATCCCTGGGTCAAAGATCTTATAGCCCAGGGTTACAGACAGGAGTTTCAGGAACTCCCACCTCACAGATTCTTCAAATCAGGTTTACCACCTTCTCAAGAAGCAAGTATGACTTTACAGGAAGCAATTCAGAAACTGGTACGCACTCAGGTTTGTATGTTTGTAGGTTCCAGTTCCACTTCAGCTGCAAAACCAGGGTTATTATTCTAACCTGTTTGTAGTTCCGAAACCGGACGGTTCGGTAAGGCCCATTTTAAATCTCAAGTAGTTGAACCCATATTTACGAGTGTTCAAGTTCAAGATGGAGTCTCTTAGAGCGGTGATCTCAGGTCGGGAGGAGGGGGAATTCTTGGTGTCTCTGGATATCAAGGATGCGTACCGTCATTCAGATTTGGCTGCCTCATCAGGCTTATCTAAGGATTGCAATACAGGACTGCCACTACCAGTTCCAGGCCCTGCCATTTGGCCTCTCTACGGCACCGAGAGTGTTCACCAAGGTAATGGCAGAGATGATGTTTCTCCTCCGCAAACAGGGAGTGACCATAATACCATACCTGGATGATCTGCTGCTAAAAGCACCATCCAGGGAGAGGTTGTTGGTCAACCTTGCCCTCTCAACCCGACTACTCCAGAAACACGGATGGATTTTGAACTTGCCAAAATCTCATCTGGAACCAACACGGAGGCTTCCATTCCTGGGGATGATATTGGATACGGAGGCGCAGAAGGTGTTACTTCCGTTGGAAAAAGCATTAGTGATCCATTCGATGGCGCGGGATGTTCTAAGACAAACCCAGACATAGGTGCATATATGCATTCGCCTTCTGGGAAAGATGGTAGCCGCTTACAAGGCGCTACTGTATTAAATGTTTCACGCAAGGCCCTTCCAGCTGGATCTTTTGGACAAATGGTCCAGATCGCATCTTCACATGCACCAGGGGATCCGTCTGTTGCCAAAAGCCAGGATTTATCTTCTGTGGTGGCTTCAGACTTCTCACCTGACGGAGGGCCGAAGGTTCAGGATTCAAAATTGGATTCTTCTAATCACAGTCGCTAGCCTCAGAGGTTGGGGAGCATTCACCCAGGGGGAACAGTTCCAAGGAAAATGGTCAAGTAAGGAAGCCATTCTTCCAATCAACATTCTGGAACTAAGGGCCATATACAACGCCCTTCTACAGGCATCGCATCTTCTTCAAGATCAAGCCATTCAGGTTCAGTCAATGTGACAGCAGTAACGTACATAAACTGACAAGGCGGAACGAAGAGCATAGCAGCAATGTCAGAGTTAACAAGGATTCTCCTCTGGGCAGAAAGACACGCTGTGGCGTTGTCCTCAATCTTCATTCTGGGAGTAGACAACTGGGAAGCGGACTTCCTCAGAAGTCATGACCTCCACCCAGGAGAGTGGGGCCTTCACCCAGAGGTGTTCGGGTGCTTGACACGTTGGTGGGGAATGCCACAAATCGACATGATGGCCTCTTGTCTCAACAAGAAGCTCAAGCGGTATTGTTCCAGGTCGAGGGACCCGCAAGCGGTGGCGGTGGACGCTCTGGTGAATCCATGGGTCTACCAGATGGTGCATGTGTTTCCACCACTCCCATTGATCCCAAAGATCCTCAAAAGAATAAAAAGGGAAAAGGTTCAAGCAATTCTCATTGCTCCGGACTGGCCAAGAAGGGCCTGGTATGCGGATCTACTGGAGATGCTCCTAGAGGACCCATGGCCTCTACCTCTTCGTGAGGACCTTTTCCAACAGGGGCCGTTCGTCTATCAAGACTTTCCACGGCTACGTTTGACGGCATGGAGGTTGAGCTTCAAATTCTAGCCCAGAAAGGGATCCCGGATAGGGTTATTCCAACCCTGATCCAAGCCAGAAAGGGGGTAACATCTAAACATTACCACCGTATTTGGAAAAATTACGTTTCTTGGTGTGAGTACAGAAAATTTCCTGCTGTGGAATTTCAACTGGGACGTTTTCTCCTTTTTCTGCAGTCAGGTGTGGATGTGGGCCTACGTTTGGGCTCCATAAAAGTCCAGATTTCGGCCTTATCCATTTTCTTCCAGAAACAATTGGCTTCTCTCCCTGAGGTTCAGACATTTTTGAAGGGGGTTCTGCACATCCAACCGCCCTTTGTGCCTCCTACGGCACCTTGGGATCTCAATGTGGTGTTGCAGTTCCTGCAATCGGAATGGTTTGAGCCTTTACAGGACGTTGACGTCAAGTTTCTTTCGTGGAAGGCCGTCACGTTGTTGGCCTTGGCTTCTGTGAGGCATGTGTCGGAGCTGGGGGCGTTGTCTCACAAAAGCCCCTATTTGATTTTTCATGAAGGTAGGGCTGAGCTCAGAACTCGTCAGCAATTTCTTCCAAAGGTGGTGTCTGTGTTTCATATCAACCAACCTATTGTGGTTCCGGTGGTTACCGACACCTCTGCTACTTCAAAGTCCTTAGATGTTGTGAGGGCTTTGAAGATCTATGTGAAGCGGACAGCTCGTCACAGAAAATCTGACTCGCTGTTTGTTCTCTATGATCCCAATAAAATTGGGTGTCCTGCTTCAAAGCTGACAATTGCACGCTGGATCAGGCTTACTATCCAGCATGCTTATTCCATGGCAGGTTTGCCGTGTCCAAAATCTGGACAGGCCCACTCTACTAGATTGGTGGGTTCTTCCTGGGCGGCTGCCAGGAGTGTCTCGGCTTTACAGCTCTGCCGAGCAGCTACTTGGTCAGGTTTGAACAAGTTTGCTAAGTTCTACAAATTCGATACTTTGGCCTCTGAGGACCTTCAGTCTGGTCAATCAGTTCTGCAGGAACCTTAGCACTCTCCCACCCGGTTTGGGAGCTTTGGTACATCCCCATGGTACTAATGTGGACCCCAGTATCCTCTAGGACGTAAGAGAAAATTGATTTTAATTACCTACCGGTAAATCTTTTTCTCGTAGTCCGTAGAGGATACTGGGCACCCGCCCGGTGCTTCGTTCTTCCTGCACTGAGTCTGGTAGGAGGGGCATAGGGGAGGAGCCAGCACACACAATCAAATTCTTAAAGTGCCCATGGCTCCTAGTGGACCTGTCTATACCCCATGGTAATAATGTGGACCCCAGTTTCCTCTACGGACTACGAGAAAAGGATTTATCGGTTGGTAATTAAAATCCTATTTTTACAATTATTTCAAATGACCTAAGACTGCAGTAATAATAATGAAGCCCAGTGTAATGAGAAGATGAAGATAAGACGTTAGATCACAATCTTTGCAGGGGTTGCATATGACTGAAAGGGGGTACAGGCTAAGTATATATAATAATAACTCTGCTCCGCTGGCTCTGACTCCGTGGTAGCAGCATCTTACACATAGCGCATTTATTGTCTGTTCTGTACAGGGACTAAAATACATATTAGATGGTATATTTAGTATGGTGGCATGATAACATTGCAGGAAGAATCACAGAAAGTATGTTTCCCTGTACTGTATAACGGTCACACATGTTCCCTGTACTGTATAACGGTCACACATGTTCCCTGTACTCTATAACGGTCACACACGTTCTCTGTACTGTATAACGGTCACACACGTTCTCTGTACTGTATAATGGTCACACACGTTCCCTGTACTGTATAACGGTCACACACGTTCCCTGTACTGTATAACGGTCACACACGTTCCCTGTACTGTATAACGGTCACACACGGTCCCTGTACTCTATAACGTCACACACGTTCCCTGTACTCTATAACGTCACACACGTTCCCTGTACTGTATAGCTGCCACACACGTTCCCTGTACTGTATAACGGTCACACTCTTTCCCTGTACTGTATAATGGTCACACACGTTCCCTGTACTGTATAACGGTCACACACGTTCCCTGTACTGTATAATAGTCACACATGTTCCCTGTACTGTATAACGGTCACACATGTTCCCTGTATTGTATAACGGTCACAAACGTTCCCTGTACTGTATAATGGTCACACACGTTCCCTGTACTGTATAACGGTCACATGTTCCCTGTACTGTATAACGGTCACACACGTTCCCTGTACTGTATAACGGCCACACACGTTCCCTGTACTGTATAACGGCCACACACGTTCCCTGTACTGTATAACGGTCACACACGTTCCCTGTACTGTATAATGGTCACACACGTTCCCTGTACTGTATAACGGTCACACATGTTCCCTGTACTGTATAACGGTCACATGTTCCCTGTACTGTATAATGGTCACACATGTTCCCTGTACTGTATAACGGTCACACATGTTCCCTGTACTGTATAATGGTCACACACGTTCCCTGTACTGTATAACGGTCACACACGTTCCCTGTACTGTATAACGGACACACACGTTCCCTGTACTCTATAACGGTCACACACGTTCCCTGTACTGTATAATGTCCACACACGTTCCCTGTACCGTATAACGGTCACACACGTTCTCTGTACTGTATAACGGTCACACACGTTCCCTGTACTGTATAACGGTCACACACGTTCCCTGTACTGTATAATGGCCACACACGTTCCCTGTACTGTATAATGGCCACACACGTTCCCTGTACCGTATAACGGTCACACACGTTCTCTGTACTGTATAATGGTCATCCACGTTCCCTGTACTGTATAACGGTCACACACGTTCCCTGTACTGTATAACGGTCACACACGTTCCCTGTACTGTATAACGGTCACACACGTTCCCTGTACTGTATAACGGTCACACACGTTCCCTGTACTGTATAATGGTCACACACGTTCCCTGTACTGTATAACTGTCACACACGCTCCCTGTACTGTATAACGGTCACACACGCTCCCTGTACTGTATAACGGTCACACACGTTCCCTCTACTGTATAATGGTCACACACGCTCTCTGTACTGTATAACGGTCACACACGTTCTCTGTACTGTATAACGGTCACACGCGTTCCCTGTACTGTATAACGGTCACACACGTTCCCTGTACTGTATAACGGCCACACACTCTCCCTGTACTGTATAACGGTCACACACGTTCCCTGTACTGTATAACGGTCACACACGTTCCCTGTACTGTATAACGGTCACACACGTTCCCTGTACTGTATAACGGTCACACACGTTCCCTGTACGGTATAACGGTCACACACGTTCCCTGTACTGTATAACGGTCACACACGTTCCCTGTACTGTATAACGGTCACACACGTTCCCTGTACTGTATAACGGTCACACACGCTCCCTGTACTGTGTAACGGTCACACACGCTCCCTGTACTGTATAACGGTCACACACGTTCTCTGTACTGTATAACGGTCACACACGCTCCCTGTACTGTATAACGGTCACACACGCTCCCTGTACTGTATAACGGTCACACACGTTCCCTGTACTGTATAACGGTCACACACGTTCCCTGTACTGTATAACGGTCACACACGTTCCCTGTACTGTATAACGGTCACACACGTTCCCTGTATGGTATAACGGTCACACACGTTCCCTGTACTGTATAGCGGTCACACACGTTCCCTGTACTGTATAACGGTCACACACGTTCCCTGTACTGTATAACGGTCACACACGCTCCCTGTACTGTATAACGGTCACACACGCTCCCTGTACTGTATAACGGTCACACACGTTCCCTGTACTGTATAACGGTCACACACGTTCCCTGTACTGTATAACGGTCACACACGTTCCCTGTACTGTATAACGATCACACACGTTCCCTGTACGGTATAACGGTCACACACGTTCCCTGTACTGTATAACGGTCACACACGTTCTCTGTACTGTATAACGGTCACACGCGTTCCCTGTACTGTATAACGGTCACACACGTTCTCTGTACTGTATAACGGTCACACACGTTCCCTGTACTGTATAACGGTCACACGCGCTCCCTGTACTGTATAACGGTCACACGCGTTCCCTGTACTGTATAACGGTCACACGCGTTCCCTGTACTGTATAACGGTCACACATGTTCCCTGTACTGTATAACGGTCACACACGTTCCCTGTACTGTATAACGGTCACACACGTTCCCTGTACTGTATAACGGTCACACACGCTCCCTGTACTGTATAACGGTCACACACGTTCTCTGTACTGTATAATGGTCACACACGTTCCCTGTACTGTATAATGGTCACACACGTTCCCTGTACTGTATAACGGTCACACACGTTCCCTGTACTCTATAACGGTCACACACGTTCCCTGTACTGTATAATGGTCACACACGTTCCCTGTACTCTATAACGGTCACACACGTTCCCTGTACTGTATAACGGTCACACACGTTCCCTGTACTGTATAACGGTCACACACGTTCCCTGTACTGTATAACGGTCACACGCGTTCCCTGTACTGTATAACGGTCACACACGTTCCCTGTACTGTATAACGGTCACACGCGTTCCCTGTACTGTATAACGGTCTCACACGTTCCCTGTACTGTATAACGGCCCCACACGCTCCCTGTACCGTATAACGGTCACATACGTTCCCTGTACCGTATAACGGTCACACACGTTCCCTGTACCGTATAACGGTCACACACGTTCCCTGTACTGTATAACGGTCACACACGCTCCCTGTACTGTATAACGGTCACACACGCTCCCTCTACTGTATAACGGTCACACACGTTCCCTGTACCGTATAACGGTCACACACGTTCCCTGTACTGTATAACGGCCACTGTATAACGGTCACACACGTTCCCTGTACCGTATAACGGCCACACACGCTCCCTGTACTGTATAACGCTCACACACGCTCCCTGTACTGTATAACGGTCACACACGCTCTCTGTACTGTATAACGGTCACACACGTTCCCTCTACTGTATAACGGTCACACACGTTCCCTGTACTGTATAACGGTCACACACGTTCCCTGTACTGTATAACGGCCACACACGTTCCCTGTACTGTATAACGGTCACACACGCTCCCTGTACTGTATAACGGTCACACACGTTCCCTGTACTGTATAACGGTCACTCACGTTCCCTGTACTGTATAACGGTCACACACGCTCCCTGTACTGTATAACGGTCACACACGCTCCCTGTACTGTATAAAGGTCACACACGTTCCCTGTACTGTATAACGGTCACACACGTTCTCTGTACTGTATAACGGTCACACACGCTCCCTGTACTGTATAAAGGTCACACACGTTCCCTGTACTGTATAACGGTCACACACGTTCCCTGTACTGTATAACGGTCACACACGCTCCCTGTACTGTATAACGGTCACACACGCTCCCTGTACTGTATAACGGTCACACACGTTCCCTGTATTGTATAACGGTCACACGCGTTCCCTGTACTGTATAACGGTCACACACGTTCCCTGTACTGTATAACGGTCACACACGTTCCCTGTATGGTATAACGGTCACACACGTTCCCTGTACTGTATAACGGTCACACACGTTCTCTGTACTGTATAACTGTCACACACGCTCCCTGTACTGTATAACGGTCACACACGCTCCCTGTACTGTATAACGGTCACACACGTTCCCTCTACTGTATAATGGTCACACACGCTCTCTGTACTGTATAACGGCCACACACGCTCCCTGTACTGTATAACGGTCACACACGCTCCCTGTACTGTATAACGGTCACACACGCTCCCTGTACTGTATAACGGTCACACACGTTCCCTGTACCGTATAACGGTCACACACGTTCCCTGTACTGTATAACGGCCACACACGTTCCCTGTACTGTATAACGGTCACACACGTTCCCTGTACCGTATAACGGCCACACACGCTCCCTGTACTGTATAACGGTCACACACGCTCCCTGTACTGTATAACGGTCACACACGCTCTCTGTACTGTATAACGGCCACACACGCTCCCTGTACTGTATAACGGTCACACTCGTTCCCTGTACCGTATAACGGTCACACACGTTCCCTGTACTGTATAACGGCCACACACGTTCCCTGTACTGTATAACGGTCACACACGTTCCCTGTACTGTATAACGGTCACACGCGTTCCCTGTACCGTATAACGGTCACACACGTTCCCTGTACTGTATAACGGTCACACACGTTCCCTGTACTGTATAACGGTCACACACATTCCCTGTACTGTATAACGGTCACACATGTTCCCTGTACTGTATAACGGCCACACACGTTCCCTGTACTGTATAACGGTCACACACGCTCCCTGTACTGTATAACGGTCACACACGCTCTCTGTACTGTATAACGGCCACACACGCTCCCTGTACTGTATAACGGTCACACACATTCCCTGTACTGTATAACGGTCACACACGCTCCCTGTACTGTATAACGGTCACACACGCTCCCTGTACTGTATAACGGTCACACACGCTCCCTGTACTGTATAACGGTCACACACGCTCTCTGTACTGTATAACGGCCACACACGCTCCCTGTACTGTATAACGGCCACACACGCTCCCTGTACTGTATAACGGTCACACACGCTCCCTGTACTGTATAACGGTCACACACGCTCCCTGTACTGTATAACGGTCACACACGCTCCCTGTACTGTATAACGGTCACACACGTTCCCTGTACTGTATAACGGTCACACACATTCCCTGTACTGTATAACGGTCACACACGTTCCCTGTACTGTATAACGGTAACACACGTTCCCTGTATGGTATAACGGTCACACACGTTCCCTGTACTGTATAGCGGTCACACACGTTCCCTGTACTGTATAACGGTCACACACGTTCCCTGTACTGTATAACGGTCACACACGCTCCCTGTACTGTATAACGGTCACACACGCTCCCTGTACTGTATAACGGTCACACACGTTCCCTGTATTGTATAACGGTCACACGCGTTCCCTGTACTGTATAACGGTCACACACGTTCCCTGTATGGTATAACGGTCACACACGTTCCCTGTACTGTATAACGGTCACACACGTTCTCTGTACTGTATAACTGTCACACACGCTCCCTGTACTGTATAACGGTCACACACGCTCCCTGTACTGTATAACGGTCACACACGTTCCCTCTACTGTATAATGGTCACACACGCTCTCTGTACTGTATAACGGTCACACACGTTCTCTGTACTGTATAACGGTCACACGCGTTCCCTGTACTGTATAACGGTCACACACGTTCCCTGTACTGTATAACGGTCACACACTCTCCCTGTACTGTATAACGGTCACACGCGTTCCCTGTACTGTATAACGGTCACACGTGTTCCCTGTACTGTATAACGGTCACACACGTTCCCTGTACTGTATAACGGTCACACACGTTCCCTGTACGGTATAACGGTCACACACGTTCCCTGTACTGTATAACGGTCACACACGTTCCCTGTACTGTATAACGGTCACACACGTTCCCTGTACTGTATAACGGTCACACACGCTCCCTGTACTGTGTAACGGTCACACACGCTCCCTGTACTGTATAACGGTCACACACGTTCTCTGTACTGTATAACGGTCACACACGCTCCCTGTACTGTATAACGGTCACACACGCTCCCTGTACTGTATAACGGTCACACACGTTCCCTGTACTGTATAACGGTCACACGCGCTCCCTGTACTGTATAACGGTCACACACGCTCCCTGTACTGTATAACGGTCACACACGTTCCCTGTACTGTATAACGGTCACACGCGTTCCCTGTACTGTATAACGGTCACACACGTTCC
This sequence comes from Pseudophryne corroboree, assembly GCF_028390025.1. Classification (NCBI taxonomy): domain Eukaryota; kingdom Metazoa; phylum Chordata; class Amphibia; order Anura; family Myobatrachidae; genus Pseudophryne; species Pseudophryne corroboree. The sequence continues at coordinate 255,456 of NW_026967551.1, forward strand.
CTGTACTGTATAACGGTCACACACGTTCCCTGTACGGTATAACGGTCACACGCGTTCCCTGTACTGTATAACGGTCACACACGTTCTCTGTACTGTATAACGGTCACACGCGTTCCCTGTACTGTATAACGGTCACACACGTTCTCTGTACTGTATAACGGTCACACACGTTCCCTGTACTGTATAACGGTCACACGCGCTCCCTGTACTGTATAACGGTCACACGCGTTCCCTGTACTGTATAACGGTCACACGCGCTCCCTGTACTGTATAACGGTCACACGCGTTCCCTGTACTGTATAACGGTCACACGCGTTCCCTGTACTGTATAACGGTCACACATGTTCCCTGTACTGTATAACGGTCACACACGTTCCCTGTACTGTATAACGGTCACACACGTTCCCTGTACTGTATAACGGTCACACACGCTCCCTGTACTGTATAACGGTCACACACGTTCTCTGTACTGTATAATGGTCACACACGTTCCCTGTACTGTATAATGGTCACACACGTTCCCTGTACTGTATAACGGTCACACACGTTCCCTGTACTCTATAACGGTCACACACGTTCCCTGTACTGTATAATGGTCACACACGTTCCCTGTACTCTATAACGGTCACACGCGTTCCCTGTACCGTATAACGGTCACACATGTTCCCTGTACTGTATAACGGTCACACACGTTCCCTGTACTGTATAACGGTCACACACGTTCCCTGTACTGTATAACGGTCACACACGCTCCCTGTACTGTATAACGGTCACACACGTTCTCTGTACTGTATAACGGTCACACACGTTCCCTGTACTGTATAACGGTCACACACGCTCCCTGTACTGTATAACGGTCACACACGCTCCCTCTACTGTATAACGGTCACACACGTTCCCTGTACCGTATAACGGTCACACACGTTCCCTGTACTGTATAACGGCCACACACGTTCCCTGTACTGTATAACGGTCACACACGTTCCCTGTACCGTATAACGGCCACACACGTTCCCTGTACTGTATAACGGTCACACACGCTCCCTGTACTGTATAACGGTCACACACGTTCCCTGTACCGTATAACGGCCACACACGTTCCCTGTACTGTATAACGGTCACACACGCTCTCTGTACTGTATAACGGTCACACACGTTCCCTGTACTGTATAACGGTCACACACATTCCCTGTACTGTATAACGGTCACACATGTTCCCTGTACTGTATAACGGCCACACACGTTCCCTGTACTGTATAACGGTCACACACGCTCCCTGTACTGTATAACGGTCACACACGCTCTCTGTACTGTATAACGGCCACACACGCTCCCTGTACTGTATAACGGTCACACACATTCCCTGTACTGTATAACGGTCACACACGCTCCCTGTACTGTATAACGGTCACACACGCTCCCTGTACTGTATAACGGTCACACACGCTCCCTGTACTGTATAACGGTCACACACGCTCTCTGTACTGTATAACGGCCACACACGCTCCCTGTACTGTATAACGGTCACACACATTCCCTGTACTGTATAACGGTCACACACGCTCCCTGTACTGTATAACGGCCACACACGTTCCCTGTACTGTATAACGGTCACACACGTTCCCTGTACTGTATAACGGTCACACGCGTTCCCTGTACCGTATAACGGTCACACACGTTCCCTGTACTGTATAACGGTCACACACGTTCCCTGTACTGTATAACGGTCACACACGCTCCCTGTACTGTATAACGGTCACACACGCTCTCTGTACTGTATAACGGTCACACACGCTCCCTGTACTGTATAACGGTCACACACGCTCCCTGTACTGTATAACGGTCACACACGCTCTCTGTACTGTATAACGGCCACACACGCTCCCTGTACTGTATAACGGCCACACACGCTCCCTGTACTGTATAACGGTCACACACGCTCCCTGTACTGTATAACGGTCACACACGCTCCCTGTACTGTATAACGGTCACACACGCTCTCTGTACTGTATAACGGTCACACACATTCCCTGTACTGTATAACGGTCACACACGCTCCCTGTACTGTATAACGGTCACACACGCTCTCTGTACTGTATAACGGCCACACACGCTCCCTGTACTGTATAACGGTCACACACGCTCCCTGTACTGTATAACGGTCACACACGCTCCCTGTACTGTATAACGGTCACACACGCTCTCTGTACTGTATAACGGCCACACACGCTCCCTGTACTGTATAACGGTCACACACATTCCCTGTACTGTATAACGGTCACACACGCTCCCTGTACTGTATAACGGTCACACACGCTCCCTGTACTGTATAACGGTCACACACGCTCCCTGTACTGTATAACGGTCACACACGCTCTCTGTACTGTATAACGGCCACACACGCTCCCTGTACTGTATAACGGCCACACACGCTCCCTGTACTGTATAACGGTCACACACGCTCCCTGTACTGTATAACGGTCACACACGCTCCCTGTACTGTATAACGGTCACACACGCTCCCTGTACTGTATAACGGTCACACACGCTCCCTGTACTGTATAACGGTCACACACGCTCTCTGTACTGTATAACGGCCACACACGCTCCCTGTACTGTATAACGGCCACACACGCTCCCTGTACTGTATAACGGTCACACACGCTCCCTGTACTGTATAACGGTCACACACGCTCCCTGTACTGTATAACGGTCACACACGCTCTCTGTACTGTATAACGGCCACACACGCTCCCTGTACTGTATAACGGCCACACACGCTCCCTGTACTGTATAACGGTCACACACGCTCCCTGTACTGTATAACGGTCACACACGCTCTCTGTACTGTATAACGGCCACACACGCTCCCTGTACTGTATAACGGCCACACACGCTCCCTGTACTGTATAACGGTCACACACGCTCCCTGTACCGTATAACGGTCACACACGTTCCCTGTACTGTATAACGGCCACACACGTTCCCTGTACCGTATAACGGTCACACACGTTCCCTGTACCGTATAACGGCCACACACGCTCCCTGTACTGTATAACGCTCACACACGCTCCCTGTACTGTATAACGGTCACACACGCTCTCTGTACTGTATAACGGTCACACACGTTCCCTCTACTGTATAACGGTCACACACGTTCCCTGTACTGTATAATGGTCACACACGTTCCCTGTACTGTATAACGGCCACACACGTTCCCTGTACTGTATAACGGTCACACACGCTCCCTGTACTGTATAACGGTCACACACGTTCCCTGTACTGTATAACGGTCACACACGTTCCCTGTACTGTATAACGGTCACACACGCTCCCTGTACTGTATAACGGTCACACACGCTCCCTGTACTGTATAACGGTCACACACGTTCCCTGTACTGTATAACGGTCACACGCGTTCCCTGTACTGTATAACGGTCTCACACGTTCCCTGTACTGTATAACGGCCCCACACGCTCCCTGTACCGTATAACGGTCACAGACGTTCCGTGTACCGTATAACGGCCACACACGTTCCCTGTACCGTATAACGGTCACACACGTTCCCTGTACTGTATAACGGTCACACACGCTCCCTGTACTGTATAACGGTCACACACGCTCCCTGTACTGTATAACGGTCACACACGCTCCCTCTACTGTATAACGGTCACACACGTTCCCTGTACCGTATAACGGTCACACACGTTCCCTGTACTGTATAACAGCCACACACGTTCCCTGTACTGTATAACGGTCACACACGTTCCCTGTACCGTATAACGGCCACACACGTTCCCTGTACTGTATAACGGTCACACACGCTCCCTGTACTGTATAACGGTCACACACGTTCCCTGTACTGTATAACGGTCACACACGCTCCCTCTACTGTATAACGGTCACACACGCTCCCTGTACTGTATAACGGTCACACACGCTCCCTGTACTGTATAACGGTCACACACGCTCCCTGTACTGTATAAAGGTCACACACGTTCCCTGTACTGTATAACGGTCACACACGCTCCCTGTACTGTATAAAGGTCACACACGTTCCCTGTACTGTATAACGGTCACACACGTTCTCTGTACTGTATAACGGTCACACACGCTCCCTGTACTGTATAAAGGTCACACACGCTCCCTGTACTGTATAACGGTCACACACGTTCTCTGTACTGTATAACGGTCACACGCGTTCCCTGTACTGTATAAAGGTCACACACGCTCTCTGTACTGTATAACGGCCACACACGCTCCCTGTACTGTATAACGGTCACACACGCTCCCTGTACTGTATAACGGTCACACACGCTCCCTGTACTGTATAACGGTCACACACGTTCCCTGTACCGTATAACGGTCACACACGTTCCCTGTACTGTATAACGGCCACACACGTTCCCTGTACTGTATAACGGTCACACACGTTCCTTGTACCGTATAACGGCCACACACGCTCCCTGTACTGTATAACGGTCACACACGCTCCCTGTACTGTATAACGGTCACACACGCTCTCTGTACTGTATAACGGCCACACACGCTCCCTGTACCGTATAACGGTCACACTCGTTCCCTGTACCGTATAACGGTCACACACGTTCCCTGTACTGTATAACAGCCACACACGTTCCCTGTACTGTATAACGGTCACACACGTTCCCTGTACTGTATAACGGTCACACGCGTTCCCTGTACCGTATAACGGTCACACACGTTCCCTGTACTGTATAACGGTCACACACGTTCCCTGTACTGTATAACGGTCACACACGTTCCCTGTACTGTATAACGGTCACACACATTCCCTGTACTGTATAACGGTCACACATGTTCCCTGTACTGTATAACGGCCACACACGTTCCCTGTACTGTATAACGGTCACACACGCTCCCTGTACTGTATAACGGTCACACACGCTCTCTGTACTGTATAACGGCCACACACGCTCCCTGTACTGTATAACGGTCACACACATTCCCTGTACTGTATAACGGTCACACACGCTCCCTGTACTGTATAACGGTCACACACGCTCCCTGTACTGTATAACGGTCACACACGCTCCCTGTACTGTATAACGGTCACACACGCTCTCTGTACTGTATAACGGCCACACACGCTCCCTGTACTGTATAACGGCCACACACGCTCCCTGTACTGTATAACGGTCACACACGCTCCCTGTACTGTATAACGGTCACACACGCTCCCTGTACTGTATAACGGTCACACACGCTCTCTGTACTGTATAACGGCCACACACGCTCCCTGTACTGTATAACGGCCACACACGCTCCCTGTACTGTATAACGGTCACACACGCTCCCTGTACTGTATAACGGTCACACACGTTCCCTGTACTGTACAGTTTGTTCCCCTGGGCAGAGAAACTGTTATTTCCTGGGGGCTGCAGGACAAGAGGCAGAATCACTTTGGGGACCATAGAGATGCAATGTTGTCGCGGCATCTGGAAGTGAAATGGTTAAAGCTACACAATGAAGAAACGTCTCTGTACATCTTGTGACCTGGAAACAACATGGAGGACAGACGTAGAATTGCATTTTGCTTGCAGGAAGAGTAAAGTGTTGCCATGCTGTTCTATTCATGTAGCACTGCACAGCGTGGCCGCTGGGTGCTTTGTAAATGTTTAAATTAACCACCATAAACAAATGCAGCATCCCCAGGAACATGATGTCTGTGGCTGCTAAGTAGCCGTGTTCTGCAAATTACAGGACAGTCCCGCTGAGGCAGCCGCACACGCCGAACGTGCTGCACACAAGCTGCCAATGAGAAAACATATGCCTGACATTGATTGATGACAAGTACGTTCTGCAGAGTACTACAAATACCACAATGCAGAGGTTACTGCTACACCCATTGCCCACTACTTCCCAAGAGGTCAATGAATTTCTGAATAGTGCGATACTGTTTTCTTATTACATTTTATTTATAATGCGCCACAAGAGTTTTGCAGCGCTGTACATACGGCAAACATTACAACAATACAGGATACACAGAACATAACATTACAGTAACACTATAACAGCGCTCAGGTAACAATCAGCATCACGGTTATCAGTACACACTACAGCCGAGATGTAAGGACGCACAGGAGTAGTCATCATACTACCAGGGGCGGGCAGCCGCTGGAAGAGATAGACAGTAGCGAGAGGAGATGCACTACATAGGCTGTAATTGTAGTGTGAGAGAAGAAGGCTGTGGGAACAGGAGAGAAGAGGGCCCTGCTCCAAGGAGCTCACAATCTAGGGGATGGGGGATACAGACAGGTGACATGAGGTACGAGCAAGTGAAAGGCGGCCTGATGTTAGGAAGTAAGCGAGGCAGAGATGGTCAAGGCATGAGGCAGGGGGTTGGGAGAGTGGCCATGGGACCAGGTTATGCAGAAGGGTAGGCTTTGATGAACAAGTGAGCTGTCAGTGCCCCCTTGAAGCTTTGCAAGGTCTTTGAGAGTCTGATAGAGCAAGGGAGCGTTCCAGTGAAGGGGGGCAGCGCGGGTAAAATCTTGGATTCACACATGGGATGTAGTGACCAGTGTAGAGGAGAGGCAATGGTCATTGGCCGACCGGAGTGGGTGGGAGTGTGTAGGGAGAGGAGGTTGGAGATGTAGGGAGCAGTGGAGATGGAGAGGGCAGGAGTATGTAGGGAAAGGAGGTTGGAGATGTAGGGAGCAGTGGAGATGGAGAGGGCAGGAGTATGTATGGAGAGGAGGTTGGAGATGTAGGGAGCAGTGGAGATGGAGAGGGCAGGAGTATGTAGGGAGAGGAGGTTGGAGATGTAGGGAGCAGTGGAGATGGAGAGGGCAGGAGTATGTATGGAGAGGAGGTTGGAGATGTAGGGAGCAGTGGAGATGGAGAGGGCAGGAGTATGTAGGGAAAGGAGGTTGGAGATGTAGGGAGCAGTGGAGATGGAGAGGGCAGGAGTATGTAGGGAGAGGAGGTTGGAGATGTAGGGAGCAGTGGAGATGGAGAGGGCAGGAGTATGTAGGGAGAGGAGGTTGGAGATGTAGGGAGCAGTGGAGATGGAGAGGGCAGGAGTATGTATGGAGATGAGGTTGGAGATGTAGGGAGCAGTGGAGATGGAGAGGGCGGGAGTGTGTAGGGAGAGGAGGTTGGAGATGTAGGGAGCAGTGGAGATGGAGAGGGCAGGAGTATGTATGGAGATGAGGTTGGAGATGTAGGGAGCAGTGGAGATGGAGAGGGCAGGAGTATGTATGGAGATGAGGTTGGAGATGTAGGGAGCAGTGGAGATGGAGAGGGCGGGAGTGTGTAGGGAGAGGAGGTTGGAGATGTAGGGAGCAGTGGAGATGGAGAGGGCAGGAGTATGTAGGGAGAGGAGGTTGGAGATGTAGGGAGCAGTGGAGATGGAGAGGGCAGGAGTATGTAGGGAGAGGAGGTTGGAGATGTAGGGAGCAGTGGAGATGGAGAGGGCAGGAGTATGTATGGAGATGAGGTTGGAGATGTAGGGAGCAGTGGATATGGAGAGGGCAGGAGTATGTAGGGAGAGGAGGTTGGAGATGTAGGGAGCAGTGGAGATGGAGAGGGCAGGAGTATGTATGGAGAGGAGGTTGGAGATGTAGGGAGCAGTGGAGATGGAGAGGGCAGGAGTATGTAGGGAGAGGAGGTTGGAGATGTAGGGAGCAGTGGAGATGGAGAGGGCAGGAGTATGTATGGAGAGGAGGTTGGAGATGTAGGGAGCAGTGGAGATGGAGAGGGCAGGAGTATGTAGGGAAAGGAGGTTGGAGATGTAGGGAGCAGTGGAGATGGAGAGGGCAGGAGTATGTAGGGAGAGGAGGTTGGAGATGTAGGGAGCAGTGGAGATGGAGAGGGCAGGAGTATGTAGGGAGAGGAGGTTGGAGATGTAGGGAGCAGTGGAGATGGAGAGGGCAGGAGTATGTATGGAGATGAGGTTGGAGATGTAGGGAGCAGTGGAGATGGAGAGGGCGGGAATGTGTAGGGAGAGGAGGTTGGAGATGTAGGGAGCAGTGGAGATGGAGAGGGCAGGAGTATGTATGGAGATGAGGTTGGAGATGTAGGGAGCAGTGGAGATGGAGAGGGCAGGAGTATGTATGGAGATGAGGTTGGAGATGTAGGGAGCAGTGGAGATGGAGAGGGCGGGAGTGTGTAGGGAGAGGAGGTTGGAGATGTAGGGAGCAGTGGAGATGGAGAGGGCAGGAGTATGTAGGGAGAGGAGGTTGGAGATGTAGGGAGCAGTGGAGATGGAGAGGGCAGGAGTATGTAGGGAGAGGAGGTTGGAGATGTAGGGAGCAGTGGAGATGGAGAGGCCAGGAGTATGTATGGAGATGAGGTTGGAGATGTAGGGAGCAGTGGATATGGAGAGGGCAGGAGTATGTAGGGAGAGGAGGTTGGAGATGTAGGGAGCAGTGGAGATGGAGAGGGCAGGAGTATGTATGGAGAGGAGGTTGGAGATGTAGGGAGCAGTGGAGATGGAGAGGGCAGGAGTATGTAGGGAAAGGAGGTTGGAGATGTAGGGAGCAGTGGAGATGGAGAGGGCAGGAGTATGTAGGGAGAGGAGGTTGGAGATGTAGGGAGCAGTGGAGATGGAGAGGGCAGGAGTATGTAGGGAGAGGAGGTTGGAGATGTAGGGAGCAGTGGAGATGGAGAGGGCAGGAGTATGTATGGAGATGAGGTTGGAGATGTAGGGAGCAGTGGAGATGGAGAGGGCGGGAGTGTGTAGGGAGAGGAGGTTGGAGATGTAGGGAGCAGTGGAGATGGAGAGGGCAGGAGTATGTATGGAGATGAGGTTGGAGATGTAGGGAGCAGTGGAGATGGAGAGGGCAGGAGTATGTATGGAGATGAGGTTGGAGATGTAGGGAGCAGTGGAGATGGAGAGGGCGGGAGTGTGTAGGGAGAGGAGGTTGGAGATGTAGGGAGCAGTGGAGATGGAGAGGGCAGGAGTATGTAGGGAGAGGAGGTTGGAGATGTAGGGAGCAGTGGAGATGGAGAGGGCAGGAGTATGTAGGGAGAGGAGGTTGGAGATGTAGGGAGCAGTGGAGATGGAGAGGGCAGGAGTATGTATGGAGATGAGGTTGGAGATGTAGGGAGCAGTGGATATGGAGAGGGCAGGAGTATGTAGGGAGAGGAGGTTGGAGATGTAGGGAGCAGTGGAGATGGAGAGGGCAGGAGTATGTAGGGAGAGGAGGTTGGAGATGTAGGGAGCAGTGGAGATGGAGAGGGCAGGAGTACGTATGGAGATGAGGTTGGAGATGTAGGGAGCAGTGGAGATGGAGAGGGCAGGAGTATGTAGGGAGAGGAGGTTGGAGATGTAGGGAGCAGTGGAGATGGAGAGGGCAGGAGTATGTATGGAGATGAGGTTGGAGATGTAGGGAGCAGTGGAGATGGAGAGGGCGGGAGTGTGTAGGGAGAGGAGGTTGGAGATGTAGGGAGCAGTGGAGATGGAGAGGGCAGGAGTATGTATGGAGATGAGGTTGGAGATGTAGGGAGCAGTGGAGATGGAGAGGGCAGGAGTATGTATGGAGATGAGGTTGGAGATGTAGGGAGCAGTGGAGATGGAGAGGGCGGGAGTGTGTAGGGAGAGGAGGTTGGAGATGTAGGGAGCAGTGGAGATGGAGAGGGCGGGAGTGTGTAGGGAGAGGAGGTTGGAGATGTAGGGAGCAGTGGAGATGGAGAGGGCAGGAGTATGTATGGAGATGAGGTTGGAGATGTAGGGAGCAGTGGAGATGGAGAGGGCAGGAGTATGTAGGGAGAGGAGGTTGGAGATGTAGGGAGCAGTGGAGATGGAGAGGGCAGGAGTATGTATGGAGATGAGGTTGGAGATGTAGGGAGCAGTGGAGATGGAGAGGGCGGGAGTGTGTAGGGAGAGGAGGTTGGAGATGTAGGGAGCAGTGGAGATGGAGAGGGCAGGAGTATGTATTGAGATGAGGTTGGAGATGTAGGGAGCAGTGGAGATGGAGAGGGCAGGAGTATGTATGGAGATGAGGTTGGAGATGTAGGGAGCAGTGGAGATGGAGAGGGCGGGAGTGTGTAGGGAGAGGAGGTTGGAGATGTAGGGAGCAGTGGAGATGGAGAGGGCAGGAGTATGTAGGGAGAGGAGGTTGGAGATGTAGGGAGCAGTGGAGATGGAGAGGGCAGGAGTATGTAGGGAGAGGAGGTTGGAGATGTAGGGAGCAGTGGAGATGGAGAGGGCAGGAGTATGTATGGAGATGAGGTTGGAGATGTAGGGAGCAGTGGATATGGAGAGGGCAGGAGTATGTAGGGAGAGGAGGTTGGAGATGTAGGGAGCAGTGGAGATGGAGAGGGCAGGAGTATGTAGGGAGAGGAGGTTGGAGATGTAGGGAGCAGTGGAGATGGAGAGGGCAGGAGTACGTATGGAGATGAGGTTGGAGATGTAGGGAGCAGTGGAGATGGAGAGGGCAGGAGTATGTAGGGAGAGGAGGTTGGAGATGTAGGGAGCAGTGGAGATGGAGAGGGCAGGAGTATGTATGGAGATGAGGTTGGAGATGTAGGGAGCAGTGGAGATGGAGAGGGCGGGAGTGTGTAGGGAGAGGAGGTTGGAGATGTAGGGAGCAGTGGAGATGGAGAGGGCAGGAGTATGTATGGAGATGAGGTTGGAGATGTAGGGAGCAGTGGAGATGGAGAGGGCAGGAGTATGTATGGAGATGAGGTTGGAGATGTAGGGAGCAGTGGAGATGGAGAGGGCGGGAGTGTGTAGGGAGAGGAGGTTGGAGATGTAGGGAGCAGTGGAGATGGAGAGGGCAGGAGTATGTAGGGAGAGTAGGTTGGAGATGTAGGGAGCAGTGGAGATGGAGAGGGCGGGAGTGTGTAGGGAGAGGAGGTTGGAGATGTAGGGAGCGGTGGAGATGGAGAGGGCAGGAGTATGTAGGGAGAGGAGGTTGGAGATGTAGGGAGCAGTGGAGATGGAGAGGGCAGGAGTATGTATGGAGATGAGGTTGGAGATGTAGGGAGCAGTGGAGATGGAGAGGGCAGGAGTATGTAGGGAGAGGAGGTTGGAGATGTAGGGAGCAGTGGAGATGGAGAGGGCAGGAGTATGTAGGGAGAGGAGGTTGGAGATGTAGGGAGCAGTGGAGATGGAGAGGGCAGGAGTATGTATGGAGATGAGGTTGGAGATGTAGGGAGCAGTGGAGATGGAGAGGGCGGGAGTATGTAGGGAGAGGAGGTTGGAGATGTAGGGAGCAGTGGAGATGGAGAGGGCAGGAGTATGTATGGAGATGAGGTTGGAGATGTAGGGAGCAGTGGAGATGGAGAGGGCAGGAGTATGTAGGGAGAGGAGGTTGGAGATGTAGGGAGCAGTGGAGATGGAGAGGGCAGGAGTATGTAGGGAAAGGAGGTTGGAGATGTAGGGAGCAGTGGAGATGGAGAGGGCAGGAGTATGTAGGGAGAGGAGGTTGGAGATGTAGGGAGCAGTGGAGATGGAGAGGGCAGGAGTATGTATGGAGATGAGGTTGGAGATGTAGGGAGCAGTGGAGATGGAGAGGGCGGGAGTGTGTAGGGAGAGGAGGTTGGAGATGTAGGGAGCAGTGGAGATGGAGAGGGCAGGAGTGTGTATGGAGATGAGGTTGGAGATGTAGGGAGCAGTGGAGATGGAGAGGGCAGGAGTATGTATGGAGATGAGGTTGGAGATGTAGGGAGCAGTGGAGATGGAGAGGGCGGGAGTATGTATGGAGATGAGGTTGGAGATGTAGGGAGCAGTGGAGATGGAGAGGGCGGGAGTGTGTAGGGAGAGGAGGTTGGAGATGTAGGGAGCAGTGGAGATGGAGAGGGCAGGAGTGTGTAGGGAGAGGAGGTTGGAGATGTAGGGAGCAGTGGAGATGGAGAGGGCAGGAGTGTGTAGGGAGAGGAGTTGGAGATGTAGGGAGCAGTGGAGATGGAGAAGGCAGAAGTATGTATGGAGATGAGGTTGGAGATGTAGGGAGCAGTGGAGATGGAGAGGGCAGGAGTATGTATGGAGATGAGGTTGGAGATGTAGGGAGCAGTGGAGATGGAGAGGGCGGGAGTGTGTAGGGAGAGGAGGTTGGAGATGTAGGGAGCAGTGGAGATGGAGAGGGCAGGAGTATGTAGGGAGAGGAGGTTGGAGATGTAGGGAGCAGTGGAGATGGAGAGGGCGGGAGTGTGTAGGGAGAGGAGGTTGGAGATGTAGGGAGCAGTGGAGATGGAGAGGGCAGGAGTATGTAGGGAGAGGAGGTTGGAGATGTAGGGAGCAGTGGAGATGGAGAGGGCAGGAGTATGTATGGAGATGAGGTTGGAGATGTGGGGAGCAGTGGCGTTAGAGGGGGCCTTGTATGTGAGGGTGAGGAGGGTGAAGAGGACTCTGTAGGGGACTGGGAGCCAGTGCAGGTTTTGGCGGAGTGGAGGGCGTGGCAGATGTGCAGCGGCGGGAGAGGAAGATAAGTTGAGCTGTGGAGTTGAGCACAGATCAGAGTGGGGCGAGATGGGAGCATTTCAGGGTCTGATATTTCTATTTTAGGATCAGGAGCTGCGGTCACAAGAGATACGTATCTCTGACTCCATCACTTAATGTCAATAGGCATTCGTGCCTTGGGTCATGGATTGCAGATTTGAAGCATAATATGTTTCATTAGGTTTGTCATCTCATCCACCTATTAAGTATGTATGAGGACTAAACGCGGCGTAATGGCCATGACCACAGTAGAGCTGATTATGCTGTTAGTATGGGCCAGATTCTACCCCCAAATGCGGAAAGGAGATATTGTGCTGAGTGGAGGGGCATCCAAAGTAGTATGGAGGTGTAGAAGGTGGCACTGGGCAGGGGATGTGGACCTGATGTGGGTCAGGTGTCTGTCACACTTACCGAGTGAGGTCCCTCTGCTCCCCTTAGACGCTCCTGGTTCACCCCGAAGGTGGCTCCGGCTCGCTAGATGAGAATGGGCTGAAGGTCCTCTGGTTCCTGCAAGGGGACACTACAGACATACGCACAACAGGGAGGAAGAGAAGGAGAAACCCACCGGGCGGGCTCAGTGATGCACCCGGTGCGATCCTGGACAGAAACGCACACAAAGGGGGTGGGGGATTGGGCGACAAACCTACGTAGACATACACGGAACACAGGATTGCTCACCAGACCCTATTTTGTCAGCTTGCGTGATGAGTGATCTCACTTCCGGTACCTAGGATCGAAATACACGGGAGAGGCACCGCAGGGCGGCGACACCCGACAACGGGCAGGAGCGAATGGCTCCTGGCCACTGACCGGACTTCGCACAGCTAATAGCCTACCTTTAGTGGGGGCCTGACTGTAACGCACCACACGGGGGAGGGGGGGCCTAGACTGGGTACCTGCGGCGCCTAAGCAATGCCTGCGACCTGGCGCCTTAGCGATTCCTGCGGCCTAAACAATCTAAAACCAATAACCAACTATGCAGTGAAATACCGCAGAACGCTATGCGCACAGCGAATGCGATACAGGAAAATACAGTGAAACACAATACCCACAGTATAGAGAAGGAGCCTCACTGAGAGCCTACCTTGACTGCCGACCCCGTAGCGCTTGCTGTCCGTTCGTCGCAGGACCTTCCCTCTCTATTCCTCTGCAGGGTCAGAGGTAGTGGTTGATGCAGCAGAAGTCTGGACAGCAGGAACACCAGGGTCAGCCACAGCAGCAACCAGAGCATCCAACTCCTGGATGACGTCTGGCCACCGCCTCTTCTGCTCAGTCTCCAAGTTCCTGAGCATCTGCAGAAGGATCTGGTTGAATCGTTCATAGGCCCCATTCCCCGCGTGGTAAGGCGTGGTCCAGTATCTTTGCATGCCGTACTTTTGGCAGAGACGTTCCATTACTCGGCCTTGGAAGCATGCTCCTTGGTCCGAATAGATGCGTTCAGGGCAGCCATACCTGCAGATGAACTGTTTGACAATGTCCTTGGCCGTGTCGGCTGTCTGGTCCCAGGTGGGGGTGACTACCGTGAATTTGGTGTGTTGGTCTGTCAACACTAGGGCGTACTGGTCTCCTTGCACTGACTCTCCGATGAACATGTAGTCGATCATCAGGAGCTCCAGGGGTCAGGTGGTAATGATGGTTTGTACGAGCACCCTCTGCTCCGTGGGTTTGGTGGCCTCACACCTCTCGCACACTGAACAAACCTCTTCCACCACCTGCTGGAGTCCCGGGCAGAAGTACTGCCAGCGTAGCCACTGAAGTGTTTTGGCCATGCCGAGGTGGGCCCCTTCTTTGGTGGGATTCCACCACCAGGTACCAGGTGGCTCTTTCTGGGATGACGATCTGCCACACGGTGCAGAGTACTTGCTCGAGGTAGGTGTGCCAACACAACACACCTTCTTGGACAGCAAACCAGTTCCATTGGTGCAAAAATAAACGACCTACTTCCCCGAGCTTGTCTCTATCTCAGTGGGATGGATAGTGTCCTTGTTACTTACAGTGGTGGATGTTCATAAAATCTGGGTCCAGTCCTTGTTCAGTGGCCCAATTCTGAGGGGATTTCCGTAATTGGAGGCCAAAACTGGCAACCTGCTGGCTCTCCGGAAGGGGCCCAGTCCGGGTGAAATCTGGTATTTCCAACCCCTCTTTCTCTTTATCGGTAGGGCCAGTGGGGGCGTCTACCGAAAAGCGGGACAGGGCATCTGCATTGGCATTGTCCTTCCCACGCCGATAGCGTATTTCTAGGGGGACTTGGTTAGCCGGGCAGTCCAGCACTGTTCCAAGGCTCCCAGTTTGGCGGTGTCCAGGTGAGCCAGCGGTGACCTCGCTCGCCGTCAGATACTCCGGGAATTTCTCCGTCATGGCCCATACCAGGGCCAGCAGCTCCATATTAAATGAGCTGTAGTTCTCTGGGTTTCGATCGGACTCCCGAAGACCCCAGCTCCCATAGGCGATCACTCTCTTCTGGCCTCCCTGGACTTGGGACAGCACGGCCCCCAGGTCCTTGTGGCTTCCATCAGTGTAGAGTAGGAATGGTTTGTCGAAATCTGCATATGCCAACACCGGGGCTTGTGTAAGGGCCTCCTTGAGCTGGAGGAAGGCGTCCTCCTGCGCTTGGCCCCACTTGATTGCTCTTTTCTGGGAGTTCGTTGCTATGCCCCTTAGCAGCTCGTGTAGGGGACCAGCGATCTTGGCAAAACCCTTGATAACTTGCCTGTAGTAGCCTACTAGGCCCAAGAACGCCCACACTTCCGTCACAGCGAATGGCGTCTTCCATCTTTGGACCGCGGCCAGCTTGCCAGGGGTTGGTTGCACCCCCTCTGCGAAAACCATGTATTCCAAGCTGGGCTTTAGGAGGTGACATTTCCAGGGCTTCAGCTTGAGGCCGTAATTTTCCAAACACTGTAAGACCAGATCCAGCCTCTGCAGGTGGTCATCACGGGTAGGGGCAAACACAATAATGTCATCCAAATATATCAAGATGGCCTCAAAGTTCAGGTCCTCCAGGCAACGTTCCATGAGGCGTTGAAATGTGGCAGATGCATTGGATACGCCGAAGAGCATCCTGCAGAAGTCAAAATTCCCCATGGGAGTGATGAAGGCAGTCTTTGCCTGGTCCTGTTCCGCCACTGGTACCTGCCAGTACCCGCTTGCAAATCCAACGTCGAAAAGAACTGGGACTTCCCTAGGGCAGCTAATGCAGGGCAGGGGTATGCGTCTCTCACCGTGCAGCTGTTTAGCTTCCGGTAATCCACACAGAAGCATAACGCTCCATCTTTCTTCTTGACTAGGACGATCGTGGCTGCCCAGAGGCTATTGCTTTCTTTAGTGACCTGGTTGTCTAGCATTTGGCGGATCATGGTTTTTACCTCCTGATATAACCGGGGCGGGAGGGGGAGACTAGCGCCAGTGTTGATCTGTGTTCTAGCTCCCAGGTGTAGCCAAAGTCCTCTTAACTGCGCAAAAATGCCTTCGGCCTTTTCCACAGCATGCGCTCTAATCGTTTGACATCCACCAGATTGATTTGATCCAGGATCGTGTGCGTCTGCTTCAGTATGACCCGGTCATTCCAGCTGTTGGTGGGCATCTCTTTTTCCTCGACCATCACCGCCACTGTCAAAGGTGTCTCAGCATCTGGGTAGAGTGACAAGCCTCGTTACGGCTGGATGTGGCCCGCCGGGATTGTGTGTAACTGGGCCATGGTCGTCCTTTTGGGGATTTGTGCAGGGTGGTCCCCGAGATTACAGATTTGGATGGGCGCTGTGCCACTTTGGACCACGGCGAGGGAGCGGGCCACCACCAGCCCAGTCTCCATTTGTCGGAACCAATATGGCTCAATGAGGACCTCCATCCCCTCCAGTCGTCGTTGTGACCGTACTGGCAAGTCCAGGATCATCTCCTGTCGGGCGGGGATATTCACTTTCTGCTTGTGTTGAGTTCTGATTTGGCCAACGGGTCCCCCTTTTCCAGTAGATTTTGGCTCCTCACATAGTTGTACCACCCTCTGGAGGGCTTGTTGTACGGGCTTCTGCACCTTTGGTATCTCTAGTATCGGGGGCCTTTCTCTTGGACCAGGGCCCGGTCCAGGTAGCGCAGGATATTCATTCTAAGGATGACGGGCCTGTGCGTCAATTCCTCCCCTGTGACTACCATGACACCCTTCTTCCCCAGGGGCTGATCATACAGTTCCACCTCGATCCATACCACCCCCACATTGGGGATGGGGAGGTTTTTGCCGGCTTTGAGGGTCACCCAGATCCCCACACTCATCTTCGTCAGGTGGACGTAGTGTTCCTGGAAACATTGTTCAGACATGGTCGATACCTGTGAGCTCATATCTTAGAGGCATTGCTGGCTCTTCCCCGCCAGCCGGGCTGTTACAGTTGGGTGCTCTCCAATTAGATCCGAGGAGTAGTTAATGTACACGTACTCGGCCCCTTTCCTCGTGGTTTGGCCCGCAACCATGAGGGATGTTAGTTTAAAGGTCTCCTTCGATAGTCTCCAGCACGCCTTACTTCTGGGCATTCCAGAGCGAAGTGCCCCGGTCGGTTGCACTCCCAGCACCTGGGCACTTGGGTGTTCCTTCTCCTTGCCCCTGCCGTCTCTTGGCCGGTGGGCGCTCCCCGCCTCCGGTGGTGCAGAGGGAAGCTGGCCTCTGATCGCCTGTCCGCATGGACAGCCTCAGGTCTGCTGCTGGGCTTCTGGACCTCAGTTTGCTCTACCCACTGTCTTAGCTAGGACATTTCCTTTCGCATCTGTAGAAGCAGCATAGTCAGTGTTTCCCAACCACTGTCCAGTGGGTTGGCCTGCGGCATGGTTGGGATGACCTGCAGGACTTGCTGCAAGGCCACAGTGCAGATGCTACCACCGAATTCCTGGTCCTTGGCCAGAGCTTGGGTCAACACATTGTGTAATATCAGTGTGGCGTTTCCCTCAATCCGGGTCTGGAGGTGTGTTTGCAGGCGTTGATTCTGGAGTCCCGCCACGAACAGGCCTTGCAAAGCGGAGTTGGGGTTGCCCGTTAATAGGAACTCATCTTCTCTGGCCTGTACTTCTTCAATAAACTAATGGAGGGCATTGGCGAGCTCTGACATGCTCTCATCCTCCCTCTGCTTGCAGGTGAAAAGGCGTTGCTGGAGCCCCGTGACTGTAGACCGTCTTGAGTGCCTCAAACACCACCTTGACATCCTTCTTCTTAGCGGCGGGCCACCGCAATAGGGTCTTCTTGGCGTCCCCTTGGAGGGTGTCCAAGGCTAGGTTCACCTGTTCGGAGGCGGGCACGCAGTACTGTTGAATCATGGTATCCAGTTGGTTCTTCCAGTCACCCAAGTCCATGTTCCGGCCATCGAATTTATTCAAGAATTGTCCAGCTGTTCCGATGGGCAGTCCGGACTGCAGGGCGGCCGTCACTACTGTTGTCAGGTCGGACGCCGCGGCCATGGGGGCCGGGGATGGAATATCCTGTTCCATTGCACTGGTCTTTACAGATCCTGCCGGCTACGCCAAATGTAGAAGGTGGCCCCGGGTGGGGGATGTGAACCCGACGTGGGT
Organism: Pseudophryne corroboree; assembly: GCF_028390025.1. Lineage (NCBI taxonomy): Eukaryota > Metazoa > Chordata > Amphibia > Anura > Myobatrachidae > Pseudophryne > Pseudophryne corroboree. The sequence continues at coordinate 273,430 of NW_026967551.1, forward strand.
CGGATGTCTGTCACACTTACCGATGGTGGTCCCTCTGCTCCCTTTCAATGCTCCTGGTTCACTCTGAGGTTGGCTCCAGCTCACTAGATGAGAATGGTCTGAAGGTCCTCCGTGGTTCCTGTAAGGGGACACATACATATGCACAACAGGGAGGAAGAGAAGGAGAAACCCACCAGGCGGGCTCAGTGATGAGTCTCAATTGGCACTTGTGGCCTCAGACTGGGTGCCCATGAGGTCCGGAAGCACCCGGTGTGACCCTGGACGGAAACGCCCATAAAGGAAGGGGGGGAGATGGGGCGACAAACCTACGTAGACACACACGGAACACAGGATTGCTCCCCAAACCTTGTCTTGTCAGCTTGCGTGATGAGCGGTCTCACTTCTGATACCTACGACTGAAATACACGAGAGAGGCACCGCAGGGCGGTGACACCCGACAACGGGCAGGAGCGAAAGGCTCCTGGCCACTTACTGGACTTCGCGTGGCTAATCGCCTACCTTTAATGGGGGCCTGACTGTGACGCACCACATGGGGGGGCCTAGGCTAGGTACCTGCGGCATGGCACTTAAATGATGTGTCGAAGTCAAAAATATTACATAGAAAGAACATACAAACTCTACACACATATAAGTCGCTATACTTGCAAATACGCGCAGCGAGCACAGCAAAATATGGTAACACACACATTTACACGGCCATGCCACAGAGATGGATTCAACACTTATTTCATACAGTACATAATTATAATAATATCAAGCGCCAGACATGATGATTTAAAATTATATAATGAAGTAATGTCATGTATGTGTATTATTTGAACGAAGCCAGATACACCTGTCATATTTGGTATTTAAGCAACCAGATTAATGTGTAGATTCATTTGATACTTGTTATTAAGTTGTAGGTCATTGCAACAAATAGTTATGCTTAAATGTATGAAAGGTAAAATCACTTTTATTAGAACAATAGATATTCCAAACAGGTAGTGGACAGGAAGCTCAGGCCAGCCCCTTTGGATGTCTTCAAGGCTGAACCTGTGGAGCATATACAAATAGACTAGTGACTCATCATGAATGAGAAAGCCCCCTCCCCCAAAAACTAGATAACACATTGCTGATCACACAGGAGGCAGTTGCTGTTTTTGTCCCAGAGGATGATGGAGTTGCTTCTAGACCAGTTCCTGCATGATTTTACAGAGAGAGAGAGAGAGAGAGAGAGAGAGAGAGTGATATGGAGAGACGAATTTATATGAGAAAGATAATGGTATTGTATGCTGGACTGTAACTGTATGTATTAACTGCTTACTGTATAAATTGTAATCCTGTAATTATGTGTATACTGTACATTGTAATATATTGAATCCATATCCTTTTAATAACAAATATATACATCAATGAACTTTGGAACTCAGATAATGTGTGGGTGTATTGCTTTCTCTTATGGGATGCAGTGTTTTGCTATGTATAGCGCACATTCATGGCACATGGTAATAAGAGGTGCAGGCGTTTACAATATATATTAGATCGGGCATTTTAAATATTTTTAAGATAGCAATTTGGCATTTACAGATGAGGGCTCTTACGGGATATCATGGTCTTAATGATGCACTGTACATTATAAACGCGACGCTGTGGTCGATCAGCTTGTGGTGGACGCATCGTAAAGCTGAGAAAATCATATCCGTGTGTATTGTTGTGATATCAGTAAGCCAATGATATGAAATTTCAAGGGACAATGTGTTTCTCATAATATTTAAAATGATAAAATGTGTTTTTATTGTTGCAAAACAAAGTTCAAATAAATCATATTGTGTTTGATTCAGATTGGATTGTTTATCTGTTAAGTAGGTTTAAAAGTACATTTAAAAGTTGCTGCATAGCCTTGATATAGTTTTTTTTAACTCAGGCCTAAAATAACTTCTGGTGCTTGTATAATGTGTGATTTCTTTGTGACAAAGGAAGCCGCATGGTCTGTCCTCCATTTTGGACTAACCACATTGCCTGTCCACCATTTTGTGTAAACCTCATGGATGTGGAAGGGGGAGGAGCAGTGGCCATTTTAGGAAGGTCGTTTTCTAAATAGCTGATTTTCAGTCTGCTCAGAACAATCAGTTTCCTTGGCCACATCAAGCACCATTTATGAGTTACCAATGCATTTATTTAACCCATGCCATAGTCAATTACAAATAGTTTCAATTGGGCCTAGTGAGAGTAAATGGTGAGATAAATGCTTGGCTTGGTGTAAGAAATTGCACACAAAAAAAGAAAAGAAAAAAAAAATATATTTTTTTCTTCTTCTTTCCCAGGATTTAGTTAACACTCTGTTTGCTATAGGATAGCCATTGAAATGCAAATTAACCTGTGTAACTGCTTTTTCTTAGCAGTGAAAAGCAAATAGCTTTGATATGCAAATTAGAAGCACTGAATGGGTAAATGAGTCACATAGTAGGCTAGTGAATGATACATATATATAATATTATTATAATTATGTGTATATTTATATCAGTGTATGTTCTGCAAGATAGCTATCCAATCTGAATCATATCATTTAAATTATAGATTATTGCATTCATTATAGATCTGTGTGAAATTGGATACATTTGTTGCTATACAGGTAAATTTGAAATAATAGTATTTTAAGGAAGTAAGTGTAAAGACACAAATGCAGGTCTGCATAAAAGTTTATACAGAACAAGTTGTGTCTAGTGGGCAATAGTAATTAGTATTGTTCACATTCATAGAGCTGTGTGATTTGTTTTATTGCGGACGCAGGGTTTTGTTCACGTGTCTCGGACAAAGTACAGGACTGCGCACGCAGCATAAGAGACACGCACGGTCGCGTGTTTATGCAAAGTGCGTAAGAGTGCGGGCGCTAAGTACAAATTACACAATACTGTCGTTTAGTTCAAAGTTGGGGCAGTAGCCAGGCTACAATAGCACAAAACTACCCAGTTTCTAAAGCAGATTAGTATAAAGCTGCCAATCTGAATGAATTAAAATTTTCTGTACAGAAAAACAAAGTGTATTTGAGTGAGCGAATTTAGGAGTGAGTGGATTCGAACCCCGGAATTCGGGATCCCGTCATTTGGTACACCAAGTGAGTGGAGGCTTGGTGGCGTGAGGCGGCTGACTCACGTTAGTATAGGATTTGAAATACGTAAGTCGTGAGGAGACTTACACAGGAGCATGGTAGGGAATTGTGAATTGTGACCCATATAGTTTTTTGACATGCTCCGGCTGAGGTTTTGCAGCTTGTGATTCGATTCCAGTGGTCGTACGGCGGATAGGTAACAAGTACCTATACGCTGTGCGATTGGACTGTGCGTTTGTGGGTGCGGTACATAGCGCAACTTGATACCCCTTTTATGAGCTTTTGCGTAAAATCGCGGTATCATTAGCGCTGTGTAGAGCATACGCAAGCGTGATTTGTGTATAAAAAGTGTATAGGGAGTTTTCACTGGTCTCTCTCAGGAAAATCTCCAGCGGTGGATATTTTCTGGAAAAGGTAAGTCACTCCTAGCACTTCCAGTAAATATAAACCAATTAGGTCGACCTCACTGGGTACGCGGTGGTCACTATTGGAGTGAGTCGTGGTACTCAGCGGAGAAGTGGGTGAAAGCGCTCTAAGAACTTTCACCGTCTATCCGTGTCGTGCATTGGGGATTGCGTAAAAGGAAAAAGTCCACGATGGAATCCAATTGCTCAAGCGGTGGACGTATGGTAGCCAGGGTTCAGGTTAAAGAGCCGTGGCCCAAGGGGTCAGCGAGGTTTGTTATGTGTGGAAAATATGGTACACACACTGAAGACTTTTCGTCTGAATGGGTACGTATGACTGACAAAGATAGGGTACCATTCCCTAAGGTGGGCAGCTTTGAACCAGAGGTATTGCAGAACTTAAGGATAAGGATATGTCTGATAAAATCCAGAAAACAAAGGGTCAGACATACAAAGTGTTTAAACCTGTGGCAGCAAGAGGGGTTGGTGAGTTTGATCCTAAGGTATTGCAGGTGGTATGTCTATCCAAAGTCATATAAGACAAGAATGGAAATATAAGAACTGTTTGAACTTGTAGCAACAATAAACAAGTAGGAAGAAAAAAAAGAGAATGCAAGTACACCGCCATATGTAGATGTGGAAGCAGTTACGGCCAGCATACAAACTATAGAAAATAATAAAAATATGAAAAATATGACTGTAACCTATATATGTACTAATGAATGTTGAAGTTTTATTTAGGAGGAGAAGGTGACCTGATTGTTTTCAGCCATTTCTCATGCACCCAGAGGAGTATCCAACCGGTGAAAGAAGAGCAGTGGCCTGTGGGGGAAGTGGCTGAGACCAGTGGAACAGGTAAGTATGGTATCATTCGTGTACATATATAGTAAAAATAAATAATCAAAAAAGTAACGTCAGAAATGGAGAAAAAACCTGTCCGCACATTAGTATTTGCCAGTAGGAAAGCGGACAGAGACAAGGTAACACCCGGGTATTTCTTTCAGTTACCATATAAGAAGTATTCATTCCTAGTAATGCCCCTAGTCAAGATGAGCTCGGAAATGTTTGTTGGACCATGTACAGACCCTTAATATGGGATGAGAAGGATTGAATTAATACTTCGCATGACCTAGAAGCTTGTTAAACTTTTTTTTTTTTTTTGTCTTTTGCAGTAATAGAAAACTCTCCATCTGGATAAGACGACTGGTAAACACTAATTCGGCAAATGGGAGGTGGCTGTCTCTGTGCAAATGGACGGGCTCAATAAGGCATTGAGAGTCAGGGTGCAGACTTCTTTGCAAAATTGGAAAGGGGTCACAGTAGCTAATCTTAGATAGTGTGCTATTGAACATCACAAGAATAGTGCTAGGTGAAGAGAACAACAGGAGGAGAGGTTGAGGTCGGTAAGTATACTGGCACATACAGGAAAGACCCATCAGTCCAAACCCCAGATCCCTAATGGTCAATAATATGTTACACTTGTAGGAAGGAAGGGCATTTTGCCAGAGATTGTAGGAGTAGTAGGACACATAGTCAATATAGATCCCCAAGACAGAAAACACAAGCCACATTATTAAACACATAGACGGGACCAAGGGACATATAGTAAGGAATAATAAGCCATATAGAAAACACAGATTCGGCTAATGGGAGGAACAAAATAAATGCAACATTACCCTTTGACAAAACTTGCTGGGGTTAAGATGGGGCCTCTAAACTTTTGCTTCTTTTTCCTAGCAGAAATGGCCCCTGATTAACTTTATTTTGTTAGATAGGATATACATATACTGTGCTCCCGCTCAGGAAGTACAAAGTATGTTAGACACCCACGAAGACTAATGTCGCATTCTACTGTTCTAGATGCATATCCATCACAGGTAGAGGAAATTATCTCACAGATACCGGGTTCCCTATGAACTTAGGATGGACAGGACACTGGATTGATGGCTGGGATAGTCCCAATAGCGATACAATAAACACAGAATTTTTTTAAGGGGAGTAGACCAAGTAGAGAATCACTTCCCCGTAGTGCCCAATCCAGTTGTCAAATTTTTATAAAATCTTCACCTCTACAAACTCATCTGTCACCAACCTCTGTTCTGTTTCTCTACAGTTTCCTCTTCATCTTTTGCGTTCACACAGGGTGGTACAATACATGGACCCAATTACAGTTCAATCTCCACATGCCTAGGTCCTTCAGAGTTCTGCCCAAACCCAGTATATCTCAACAGCACGATAACACCAGTATTACTGCAGTGTGCCTTGTCATGCACAAAGGGTGGAGAATGGGAATACTGGTGAAGGGAAATTTTGTATAGACACTGATATGCCTGTTGGTGAATGGCAAACCTGACACTTTCTTTTTCATTTTCTTCTTCTTTCTCTCCTCTAGAGATGTTTTTTTTTTTTTTTTTTTTGAGTTATGCTCATGGTACTCTACATTGCAAACACACGATAGTAAATTAAAATGAAAAATTTGTGTTCCCTACAGGAAAAGGCAGTCTGGAGGACAAAGGGGTATGGCCAGAAGTCCTCAGGACTGTGGCCAGGTGGACACGGTAAGCCAGTAGCCCCCAGAGCATACCTTCCAAGTCTAGCTGAGGTGGCACACGGTCTTACTCATCTAGGCAAAGAGGGTATGTGCAGGCTGATGAGAGCCTACTGGTGTGCGCCAGGATTCAATTCTCATGCAGGTAAGAGAGTAATGACCTGTCTTGCTTGCTTGAGGAAGAATATTGGTAAAGCAATACCAACAGAGCCATCCCATATCCCTCCTGCAGACAGATGTTTTCAGGAAATACAAATCGACTTCGTACAGTTAACACCCTTTAGGAATTATTGTTATGTATTGGTGTGCACTGATGTTTTCTCAAACTGGGTAGAGGCATTTCCTGCCGCCACGGATGCTGCTGTGTTTACCGCAAAGAAAAATTGCACAGAAATTTGTGTGTAGATAATGGTACCCCCTAGAAGTAGGAGCAAAGCTTGAAATTGTACTATTGTGATCATAGATACTGCCACTAGTATTATGTAGCTTCGGAACCACTCCCAGATCTTCACTTAACGAATCACCCTCTTCGGAATTTGTTTTTGTTTTTGTTTTGGTATTTGTGTCTTTTTGGTTGTTTTTGGAAGACAACCTCATGTCATGATTGATCCGCACAATGATCAGAAATACACCAATGAGGTGACAGTACAGTACCTTATTGAGATGAGCCAGCATTTGAGAACTTGACAAAAGAACTTGAAACTGTTGATTGCTGGTATGTCACATACTAACTGCCTTGATTCTGAACCAAGAGACTGTGTGATTGTTCTTATGCTCAGGTTGCCTAATAGACAGGTGGGAAGGACCATACCAAGTTTTGTTGACAGCACTATCCCAGCGATAGTAGCCGAGAGAGAGACTTGGGTCCACGATTCCCATTGCAGGAAAGTCGGTAGTCCGGAAGGAACTCGTAAATGGAGTGAGATCGCAAAAGTATCACCAGAGACTCTGTTCCGTGAAGACTGAGAGGCGGCACTGTTGTACACTACCTGAGCGTACTAAAGGACTGCAGAAAGACCAGTCATTGTAATTGATTTGTTATGAACAAGAGTTGTTTTGTTCTATTTCTCTTTTCTCTCTTTCCCGCTGACAAACATTTTTTTTCAGGATATTCTATTTTTGCAAGGTTTTTTTTATGAGGAGTCGAGTGTGGGACTGGAACTGGTTCTGGAGGAAAGAGTGATTTCCTTATAGGATCCCAGGATTAGCCGATCAGTTTGTTAACGTCAGAGAAAAATCAAAGGTCTAGTAGTTATGGAGTTCAGAGGTAATCAGGAACAATCAGACAATGGCTATTCACACATTGCAGATAAAGAGCTCATTAATATGTGGAAGAAAGGTTTATGAGTGGCTCTCCCCGAACTCCGAATTTTTATGTTATTTAGGAAGGACACTACTTATAACCCTTGTTCAATTATTAAACAGACCTAGCATACGTACCAGAAATGGAAACAATGTTCAGGAAATGATAGGAATATGTAGATCATGAAAATTTTATATGTCTCTTTTACGATTTGTTTGTGTCTTCTTCATCTACCCAGCAGAACCTCAATCGAATCCAAACATGAGTGTACAAAGACGTAGGTACATGTACGTGTGAAATGTTCGTTGCAAATCAGACATTATAGGCCAAAGCACTGTCCCAGCATACTCTATAGGTTGAATGTTGTCCCACACCCAACCAGTGGTCCCGTGACCGCCGAGTGCATATAGAGGATGTCTCATCCTCCTACCTGTCTTCCCCAAATATAGTCAAGTGTCTGATTTGCGAAATGAATACATACTTGTGTCTAGGTCACCGATTATTGTATGAAATATTTTTTTTCTTATGTTAATAATTGATGGCAGTTATTGTTTACTGCCAAAGGGTGGACTGTCGAAGTCAAAAATATTACATAGAAAGAACATACAAACTCTACACACATATACGTCGCTATACTTGCAAATACACGCAGCGAGCACAGCAAAATATGGTAACACGCGCATTTACACCGACATGCCACAGAGATGGATTCGACACTTATTTCATACAGTACATAATTATAATAATATCAAACGCCAGACATCATGATTTAAAATTATATAATGAAGTAATGTCATGTATGTGTATTATTTGAACGAAGCCAGATACACCTGTCATATTTGGTATTTAAGCAACCAGATTAATGTGTAGATTCATTTGATACTTGTTATTAAGTTGTAGGTCATTGCAACAAATAGTTATGATTAAATGTATGAAAGGTAAAATCACTTTTATTAGAACACTAGATATTCCAAACAGGTAGTGGACAGGAAGCTCAGGCCAGCCCCTTTGGATGTCTTCAAGGCTGAACCTGTGGAGCATATACAAATAGACTAGTGACTCATCATGAATGAGAAAGTCCCCTCCCCCAAAAACTAGATAACACATTACTGATCACACAGGCTGTTTTTGTCCCAGAAGATGATGGAGTTGCTTCTAGACCAGTTCCTGCATGATTTTACAGAGAGAGAGAGAGAGAGAGAGAGAGAGAGAGAGAGTGATATGGAGAGACGAATTTATATGAGAAAGATAATGGTATTGTATGCTGGACTGTAACTGTATGTATTAACTGCTTACTGTATGAATTTTAACCATGTAACTATATGTACATTGTAATATATTGAATCCATATCCTTTTAATAACAAATATATACATCAATGAGCTTTGGAACTCAGATAATCATTTTAAATATTTTTAAGAAAGCAATTTGGCATTTACAGATGCCTGCGACCTAGCACGTAAGCGATGCCTGCGGCCTAAACAATCTAAAACCAATAACCAACTTTGCAGCGAAATACCATGGAACGCTATGCGCACAGCGAATGCGATACAGGAAAATACAGTGAAACACAATACCCACAGTATAGAGAAGGAGCCTCACTGAGAGCCTACCTTGACCTCCGGCCCTGTAACACTCGCGGCCCGTTTGTCACAGGACCTTCTTCCCTCTCTATTCCTCTGCAGGGGCAGAGGTAGTGGTGGATGCAGCAGCAGCAGAAGTCTGGACAGCAGGAACACAATGGGCAGCCGCAGCAGCAACCGGAGGAGCAGAAGCAGCAGCATAAGGGGATCCCTCTCCTCTACACGTGCAGCCTCCTCTCTCTTCTCCCACGGCGTGCCTTTAAAACCCCACCGTGGGGGCTTCTGAGCCGGGTGACATAGTGGCCTCTGATTCGCTGCCCGCATCGCCCGGTGATGACACGCCACACAATGTGGGCCGCCCAGCAATGCGGGGACCACCGTCGGTTTCCGGCCTTGCAGCAGCTTTCCGGCCTGACTGCCCGAGGGAGGGGGTGCACGGCTGCGGCTTCCGGCCTGACTTCCCGAGGGAGGGGGTGCACGGCAGCGGCTTCTGGCCTGACTTCCCGAGGGAGGGGGTGCACGGCAGCGGCTTCCGGCCTGACTTCCCGAGGGAGGGGGTGCACGGCAGCGGCTTCCGGCCTGACTTCCCGCGGCCTGACTTCCCGAGGGAGGGGGTGCATGGCAGCGGCTTCCGGCCTGAATTCCCGAGGGAAAGGGTGCACGGCAGCGGCTTCCAGCCTGACTTCCCGAGGGAGGGGGTGCACGGCAGCGGCTTCCGGCCTGACTTCCCGAGGGAGGGGGTGCACGGCAGCGGCTTCCGGCCTGACTTCCCGAGGGAGGGGGTGCACGGCAGCGGCTTCCGGCCTGACTTCCCGCGGCCTGACTTCCCGAGGGAGGGGGTGCACGGCAGCGGCTTCCGGCCTGAATTCCCGAGGGAAAGGGTGCACGGCAGCGGCTTCCAGCCTGACTTCCCGAGGGAGGGGGTGCACGGCAGCGGCTTCCGGCCTGACTTCCCGAGGGAGGGGGTGCACGGCAGCAGCTTCCGGCCTGACTTCCCGAGGGAAAGGGTGCACGGCAGCGGCTTCCGGCCTGACTTCCCGAGGGAGGGGGTGCACGGCAGCGGCTTACGGCCTGACTTCCCGAGGGAGGGGGTGCACGGCAGCGGCTTCCGGCCTGACTTCCCGAGGGAGGGGGTGCACGGCAGCGGCTTCCGGCCTGACTTCCCGAGGGAGGGGGTGCACGGCAGCGGCTTCCGGCCTGACTTCCCGAGGGAAAGGGTGCACGGCAGCGGCTTCCGGCCTGACTTCCAGAGGGAGGGGGTGCACGGCAGCGTCTTCTGGCCTGACTGCCGAGGGGTGGGGGTGCCCGGCAGTGGCTTGTCACCCGTGGCATACTACAGAGGGGTGGAGATGGCACATATGTGGGGCGCTGATTGTACACGCTCAGATGACTCCACAGTGACTGCATGATTGTTAGGGAGTCTCCCGGAAATAGCAGCGATCTCCCTGAGGAGCCTACACCCCTCCCTGACTGCACCTTGCCCCCATTAGCTGTTATACTGTTGGGGGAATCATCAGCATCATTTCCCTGCAGTGGGTATAAGGCACAACGGTCCCTATGGCCACATGCATTTGTAAATAAGGTTTCTCGTGGTCACTTATAACACACAAGCAGCCCTGAGATCAGTGTCTTTTCAACATCAAATAGATCTTACTGCTTTCAGGCATAGTTGCCAACTCTCCTGATCCTGCGGGTGACACACGTTTTTTGGGTAGTCTTGTTGCCCCCAGAAGAGTTGGCATCCGTCCAGCATCTGCCCATTTCCTACTGAAGAATGGAGAGATAACTACAGGGATTCCGCGGATATCGGGGGCAGGTCATAGTGATGCGTTTCTATGGAAACACAGCATTTAGACCCCACCCCTATGCAAATTAGTGCCATATGTGGCATTATTACCATGAGGGGTGGGACCTAATGATGCCACTATCCCAGCCATGCCCTTGTTGTACCCACCAGCATCTCCTCTGTAGGCATCTTCCAGAGAGGAATTGGCTAGAGTAGGTAAGTGTGCTCTGGGGCTCATTTACATTGACACGCCCCTCAGATGTAGCAGGACACGCCCACACTTATAGGTGTTGCTGTCACGTCTCCCTGACAGGCTTTATCAACAGTAGGCAAGTATGTGTAGTTATAGGGTCACAAATTACAATTAGGCACATAGAGGCCTATTTATCACCATCTTCACCCAGGATGCGGATGTCATGTGATAAAATCATCCGAATCCGCACTGCGATAATTGATTACATCGCACAGATGTGTCAATTATCACACGCAGGGACAGAGCCTGCGAGCAAGCTCTGTTACTGTAATGACAATCCCCTGATGTCCTGCGCATGCCAACCGCCAACATCGCCGCCACCACTAGGTCGACCACCTGCATGCCGTGGATCCTCCATCATGGCAAATATACTTACCAGTCCAGGAAGCCGGTTCCTGTGCTCCTATAGGGCTGCCGGGCGCCGCATCCTGTGCGCTGCTATAACCCCCAGTGCTGTAAAGTGAGCTGCCGCTTTTCAGCATCACTTTACTACACCAGGGTCACAGCACAGCACATGGAGGTGGTGATGACCGGCAGCCCGCACTGGAGCACCGATCACTGGTTCCCTGGACTGGGAAGTGTGTTTTTCTGTTTGTTTTAACCAGTGATCAGTTTGTGTCTCCATCGGTCACACACAGCTGGTCACATAGAGCTGATCACACGGAGCTGATCACACAGAGCTGGTCACACAGAGCTGATCACACTGAGCTGATCACACACAGATTGTCACACAGAGCTAATCACACACAGATGGTCACACAGAGCTGGTCACACAGAGCTGATCACACACAGATGTCACACAGAGCTGATCACACAGAGCTGGTCACACAGAGCTGATCACACAGAGCTGGTCACACAGAGCTGATCACACACAGATGGTCACACAGAGCTGAACACACATAGATGGTCACACAGAGCTGATCACACAGAGCTGATCACACAGAGCTGGTCACACAGAGCTGATCACACTGAGCTGATCACACAGATGGTCACACAGAGCTAATCACACATAGATGGTCACACAGAGCTGATCACACAGAGCTGATCACACAGAGCTGGTCACACAGAGCTGATCACACTGAGCTGATCACACACAGATGGTCACACAGAGCTGATCACACACAGATGGTCACACAGAGCTGATCACGCAGAGCTGATCACACTGAGCTGATCACACACAGATGGTCACACAGAGCTGAACACACATAGATGGTCACACAGAGCTGATCACACAAAGCTGGTCACACAGAGCTGGTCACGCAGAGCTGATCGGACAGAGCTGGTCACACTGAGCTGATCACACATAGATGGTCACACAGAGCTGATCACATATAGATGGTCACACAGAGCTAATCACACATAGATGGTCACACAGAGCTGATCACACAGAGCTGGTCACACAGAGCTGGTCACACTGAGCTGATCACACAGAGCTGATCACACAGAGCTGGTCACACAGAGCTGGTCACACAGAGCTGATCACACAGCTGGTCACGCAGAGCTGATTGCACAGAGCTGGTCACACTGAGCTGGTCACACAGAGCTGGTCACACAGAGCTGATCAAGCAGAGCTGATCACACAGAGCTGGTCACACAGAGCTGGTCACACACAGATGGTCACACAGAGCTGATCACACTGAGCTGATCACACAGAGCTGGTCACGCAGAGCTGATCGTGCAGAACTGGTCACACAGAGCTGGTCACACAGAGCTGATCACGCAGAGCTGATCACACAGAGCTGGTCACACAGAGCTTGTCACACAGAGCTGGTCACGCAGAGCTGATCACACAGAGCTGGTCACACAGCTGATCACACAGAGCTGGTCACACAGAGCTGATCACACAGAGCTGGTCATACAGAGCTGATCACACAGACCTGGTCACACAGAGCTTATCACACAGAGCTGGTCACGCAGAGCTGATCACACAGAGCTGGTCACACAGAGCTGATCGCACAGAGCTGGTCACGCAGAGCTAATCACACAGAGCTGGTCACAAAGAGCTGATCACACAGAGCTGGTCACACAGAGCTGGTGACACAGAGCTGGTGACACAGAGCTGATCGCACAGAGCTGGTCACACAGAGCTGATCACGCAGAGCTGATCACACAGAGCTGGTCACACATAGCTGATCACACAGAGCTGGTCACGCAAAGCTGATCACACAGAGCTGGTCACGCAGAGCTAATCACACAGAGCTGGTCACACAGAGCTGGTCACGCAGAGCTGGTCACACAGAGCTGATCACACAGAGCTAATCACACAGAGCTGGTCACACAGAGCTGGTCACGCAGAGCTAATCACACAGAGCTGGTCACGCAGAGCTGATCACACAGAGCTGGTCACACGGAGCTGGTCACGCAGAGCTGATCACACAGAGCTGGTCACACAGAGCTAATCACACAGAGCTGGTCACACAAAGCTAATCACACATAGCTGATCACGTAGAGCTGGTCACACAGAGCTGGTCACACAGAGCTTATCACACAGAGCTGATCACACAGAGCTGATCACGCAGAGCTGGTCACACAGAGCTGATCACACAGAGCTGATCACACAGAGCTGGTCACACAGAGCTGATCGCACAGAGCTGGTCACACAGAGCTGGTCACGCAGAGCTGATCACACAGAGCTGGTCACACAGAGCTGGTGACACAGAGCTGATCACGCAGAGCTGATCACACAGAGCTGGTCACACATAGCTGATCACACAGAGCTGGTCACACAGAGCTGATCACACAGAGCTGATCACGCAGAGCTGATCACACAGAGCTGGTAACACATAGCTGATCACACAGAGCTGGTCACGCAGAGCTGATCACACAGAGCTGGTCACGCAGAGCTAATCACACAGAGCTGGTCACACAGAGCTGGTCACGCAGAGCTGGTCACACAGAGCTGATCACACAGAGCTAATCACACCGAGCTGGTCACACAGAGCTAATCACACAGAGCTAATCACACAGAGCTGGTCACGCAGAGCTGATCACACAGAGCTGGTCACGCAGAGCTGGTCACGCAGAGCTGATCACACAGAGCTGGTCACACAGAGCTAATCACACAGAGCTGGTCACACAGAGCTAATCACACAGAGCTGATCACGCAGAGCTGGTCACACAGAGCTGATCACAAGGAGCTGATCACACAGAGCTGATCACAGAGCTGGTCACGCAGAGCTGATCACACAGAGCTGGTCACACAGAGCTAATCACACAGAGCTGGTCACGCAGAGCTGATCACACAGAGCTGGTCACACAGAGCTGGTCACACAGAGCTAATCACACAGAGCTGGTCACACAGAGCTAATCACACATAGCTGATCACACAGAGCTGGTCACACAGAGCTGGTCACACAGAGCTGATCACACTGAGCTGATCACACAGAGCTGGTCACGCAGAGCTGATCACACAGAGCTGGTCATACAGAGCTGGTCACGCAGAGCTGATCACACAGAGCTGGTCACACAGAGCTAATCACACAGAGCTGGTCACACAGAGCTAATCACACAGAGCTGGTCACACAGAGCTGATCACACAGAGCTGGTCACACAGAGCTGGTCAAACACAGATGGTCACACAGAGCTGATCACACAGAGCTGATCACGCAGAGCTGGTCACACAGAGCTGGTCACACAGCTGATCACACAGAGCTGGTCACACAGCTGATCACACAGAGCTGGTCACACAGAGCTGATCACACAGAGCTAATCACACAGAGCTGGTCACACAGAGCTAATCACACAGAGCTAATCACACAGAGCTGGTCACGCAGAGCTGATCACACAGAGCTGGTCACACAGAGCTGGTCACGCAGAGCTGATCACACAGAGCTGGTCACACAGAGCTAATCACACAGAGCTGGTCACACAGAGCTAATCACACATAGCTGATCACGCAGAGCTGGTCACACAGAGCTGATCACAAGGAGCTGATCACACAGAGCTGATCACAGAGCTGGTCACGCAGAGCTGATCACGCAGAGCTGGTCACACAGAGCTGGTCACGCAGAGCTGATCACACAGAGCTGGTCACACAGAGCTAATCACACAGAGCTGGTCACACAGAGCTAATCACACAGAGCTGGTCACACAGAGCTGGTCACACAGAGCTGATCACACTGAGCTGATCACACAGAGCTGGTCACACAGAGCTGGTCACACAGAGCTGGTCAAACACAGATGGTCACACAGAGCTGATCACACGGAGCTGATCACGCAGAGCTGGTCACACAGAGCTGGTCACACAGCTGATCACACAGAGCTGATCACACAGAGCTGGTCACTGATCACGCAGAGCTGGTCACACAGAGCTGGTCACACAGAGCTGGTCACGCAGAGCTGATCGCACAGAGCTAATCACACAGAGCTGGTCACACAGAGCTGGTCACACTGCCAGGTCCCGCACAGCTTTCTCTGCCAGGGGCAAATGCCTCCCTATCGCAGTGCTGCCCTGTGCTCTCACCAGACTGAGCTGACCTTATTATCACAGGGCACACTGCGGTATTTTTTTTACAGTACATTATTTTTTTTAGTAAATTCGGCCACATCACATTTATAAGTACAGTATGGGAAATGTGATGTGAGTTACTAAAAAAAAAATCACAATTAAAGGGTTTGGAGCAGTTTCTCATGAAATCTGCTTCAAATGCCGTATAATACATTCAGGTGATACTAAAATAATGCGACAAGGGTCTGAAAACAGAAAATCCCTTTCTCACGCTATTTTAGTGTAAATAATGTTAATAAATAGGCCCCTAAATGTGGCAGATGATTGAGGACAGTTCCAATGTCACCTTACCATACCTCCCAACATGACCCATTCCAGGAGGACGGAGCGCTCTGTTCCCGGACGTCCCTCTTAATCTGAGATTTCCGTCACCTGTGTTGAACTAGTTATTTGATGAGAAAGGCGTTTCGTACGGATATGTTTAATTTACCGGCTGTCGGGATCCCAGCAGTCAGGATACCGACTCCAGAATCCCGCCTGCGCCAATTAGTACATCGGTCAATTTGATTTAACCATCTGTGCTAAGCCATGGATATACCTAAAACCTGGACTGCTGGGTGCATTGAGGACCGTGTTTGAGGATTTCTGATGTATTATGATCCTTTCAGTGGACTTGCGGTATAATATGTTGCTGCTTCATATATAAAGGATAATGATGGATTGCTATAATGCAGATAATGTAGTGTCCACCACCGCTGCTGCTGTGGACAACATCCCATGAGCTCCGGCCTCCATCTTCCCAGCCCATCTTTATCACCCCGGCTGCTGGACTGGACTCCTGGCCTCCACCTTCCTAGACCATCTTAATTACCTCGGCTGCTGGACTGGATACCCAGCCTCCACCTTCCCAGCCCATCTTTATTACCTTGGCTGCTGGACTGGACTCCTGGCCTCCACCTTCCCAGCCCATCTTTATCACCCCGGCTGCTGGACTGGACTCCTGGCCTCCATCTTCCCAGCCCATCTTTATCACCCCGGCTGCTGGACTGGACTCCTGGCCTCCACTTTCCCAGCTCATCTTTATCACCCCGGCTGCTGGACTGGACTCCTGGCCTCCACCTTCCTAGCCCATCTTTATCACCCCCGGCTGCTGGACTGGACTCCTGGTCTCCATCTTCCCAGCCCATCTTTATCACCCCCGGCTGCTGGACTGGACTCCTGGCCTCCACCTTCCTAGCTCATCTTTATCATCCCGGCTGCTGGACTGGACTCACGGCCTCCACCATCCCAGCCCATCTTTATCACCCTGGCTGCTGGACTGGACTCACGGCCTCCACCATCCCAGCCCATCTTTATCACCCTGGCTGCTGAACTCCCAGCCTCCACCTTCCCAGCCCATCTTTATCACCCCGGCTGCTGCACTGGACTCACGGCCTCCACCATCCCAGCCCATCTTTATCACTCCCAGCTGCTGGACTGGACTCCCAACATCCACCTTCCTAGCCCATCTTTATCACCCCTGGCTGCTGGACTAAACTCCCGGCCACCACCTTCCCAGCCCATCTTTATCACCCCTGGCTGCTGGACTAAACTCCCGGCCACCACCTTCCCAGCCCATCTTTATCACCCCGGCTGCTGGACTGGATACCCAGCCTCTACTTTCCCAGCTCATCTTTATCACAACTGGCTGCTGGACTGGACTTCCGGCCTCCACCTTCCCAGCCCATCTTTATCACAACTGGCTGCTGGACTGGACTTCCGGCCTCCACCTTCCCAGCCCATCTTTATCACCCCCGGCTGCTGGACTGGACTCCCGGCCTCCACCTTCCCAGCCCATCTTTATCACCCCCAGCTGCTGGACTGGACTCCCGGCCTCCACCTTCCCAGCCCATCTTTATCACCCCGGCTGCTGGACTGGACTCCCGGCCTCCACCTTCCCAGCCCATCCTTATCACCCCCAGCTGCTGGACTGGACTCCCGGCCTCCACCTTCCCAGCCAATCTTTATCACCCCCAGCTGCTGGACTGGACTCCCAGCCTCCACCTTCCCAGCCCATCTTTATCACCCCTGGCTGCTGGACTAAACTCCCGGCCACCACCTTCCCAGCCCATCTTTATCACCCCCAGCTGCTGGACTGGACTCCCGGCATCCACCTTCCCAGCCCATCTTTATCACCCCTGGCTGCTGGACTGGATACCCAGCCTCCACTTTCCCAGCTCATCTTTATCACAACTGGCTGCTGGACTGGACTTCCAGCCTCCACCTTCCCAGCCCATCTTTATCACAACTGGCTGCTGGACTGGACTTCCGGCCTCCACCTTCCCAGCCCATCTTTATCATCCCGGCTGCTGCACTGGACTTACGGCCTCCACCATCCCAGCCCATCTTTATCACCCTGGCTGCTGGACTGAACTCCTAGCCTCCACCTTCCTAGCCCATCTTTATCACCGCCGGCTGCTGGACTGGACTCCCAGCCTCCACCTTCCTAGCCCATCTTTATCACCCCCGGCTGCTGGACTGGACTCCCAGCCACCACCTTCCTAGCCCATCTTTATCACCCCTGGCTGCTGGACTAGACTACCGGCCTCCACCTTCCTAGCTCATCTTTATCACTCCAGCTGCTGGAATGGACTCCCGCAATCCAACTTCCCAGCCTGTCTTTTATCACCCCGGCTGCTGGACTGGACTCCCGACCTACACCTTCCCAGCCCATCTTTATCTCCCAGGCTGCTGGACTGGACTCCCGGCCTCCACCTTCCTAGCCCGTCTTTATCACCTCGGCTGCTGGACTGGACTCCCGGCCTCCACCTTCCCAGCCCATCTTTATCACCGTGGCTGGTGTACTGGACTCCCGGCCTCCACCTTCCTAGCCCATCTTTATCACCCTGGTTGTTGGATTGGACTCCTGGTCTCCACCTTCCTAGCTCATCTTTATCACCCCGACTGCTAGACTGGACTCCAGGCCTCCACCTTCCTAGCCCATCTTTATCACCATGGCTGATGGATTGGACTCTCGGCCTCCACCTTCCCAGCCCATCTTTATCACCGTGGCTGGTGTACTGGACTCCCGGCCTCCACCTTCCTAGCCCATCTTTATCACCCTGGTTGTTGGATTGGACTCCTGGTCTCCACCTTCCTAGCTCATCTTTATCACCCCGACTGCTAGACAGGACTCTAGGCCTCCACCTACCTAGCCCATATTTATCACCCCCGGCTGCTGGACTAAACTCCCGGCCTCCACCTGTTATGAGCCACGGCTGTGGCTCATTCCTGTTTTGCATTTTGGTTATGTATTTTATGTTATACTTCTGTTTCTGTTCCCCGTGAGTGTCATGGGGTGTTCGGGGCCCACCCTTAAGGAGAGGGTACTGTTATGAACCACAGGTAGTGGTTCATTCCTATTTTATGTTTATAGTTCTCTTGCAGGCCAGGATTTCCCTTTGCTCTGGTTTAGAAGATTCTTGGTTGCTGCCGGTGGTGAGTCTGTGTAATTGCAGCCTGTTTCCATGTGTTTGTCCTCACCTGTCTGCTAATTGCATCATGTCAGTTTGGAGCCGTGCAACAGGGCAGCTGCATGACATAATTAATTAGGACTCTCTGTTATATTTTGGCTCAGTGCAATACACAGACGCCGGTGATAGTTCTTGAGTTCTGAGCTAGTTCCTGCCAGTTCCTGAGTGTCGGTTCCAGTGTCGGGTCCAGTGTCTGATCCCGTGTCCTGCCGTGAAGCGTTCCTGTCCAGAAGTCCTGTGGCTTTGTCTGTGCCTGGTCGAGTATCTGGCTTCTTGGTGTCCACTGGTCTGTTGTTTGGGATTCTGCCTGTCCTCCAGTTCTGAGAGTCTGTGTCGGCTACATTGGGGGTTCCTGTCCGTTTGCCAGTATTTGTACCGGTTCCGTGTGTAGCGGCTTTGCTGCGTCCGTCGGCCTAGGCCGCTGTATTCTTTGGTTATATTTTGTTACTGGTGTTTTGCAGAGGGTTCTGCTTATGCTGTCACCGCCGGTACACAACAGTATAGTGTCGGCGTGTGGACAGCATTTCCTTTGTTGTTCTTTTCCTTTGGCGGCGTGCCGCACATGTATTTAGTTTTAGGGTTGTTAGTAGCCCCTAGCCTTCTGTTTGCTTTAGTTAGAGGTCCCCTTGTTATTATCCTGTCTCGGTTCATGCCTTGTCTCACTCTAAGACCTGGGGGCATCGGAGTTGGGCAGACCTAATCCGCCCTTCAAATGCGGCTGCCGTGGGCCCAAGAAACCATAGTCACGCAGGCGTGAACTGACCACACGGGTGAAACAATGGAGGTAGACTGCTAGGGGCTATTTCCATACCACACCTTATTTCAGCGTCACGTCCTGGTGCTCTGGACTCACTACGCAACATCTCTCTTGTTCTGAGCACCAGGAACGTAACATTATCACCGGCCCTACAACAAAATAAAAACAAAGTTAAATAGTAGTTTTTTCTTTTTTGGTCCAGTGTCTTGTCTAGAATCCATTCCTGTCTAGAACTCAGTGTGCAGAATCCAGTCCGGTGTTTAGAATCCAGTCCTGTCTAGATTTCAGTGTGCAGAACCCAGTCCAATGTCTAGAATCTTGTCTAAGAATCTTGTCTAGAATCTTGTCTTAGAATCGTGTCTAGAATCGTGTCTAGTCTTGTCTTGTCTAGTTTAAAATCCTCCTATGCCAACTCTGCAAGCCCTGCAGGCGTCTCTCTCAGCCCTGAACTCTGCTTTCAGTGCTTTGAAACCTGAGCAGCTGGAAGTTTTGCAGCAATCCTTAAAGCAACTGCAAAACCTTCTGACCAAAATTTTGCTTATTTTGCCAGAAGTGGTAGAGAGTTCATCTACCTCTAAAGAGACTCTTGCTCACAATATGGTGACAAGAGAATCCTCAGGTTTAATTGAAGAGAAAAGGTTTAAAAGTTTTTCGTGGCCCAAGCTCTCAGAAGAGGAGCATCTGCGTCGCAGAAACTTAGATTTATGCCTATATTGTGGGGGTTTAGGCCACTATCTGCAGACCTGTGAGTTGCGCAAGCCAAAGTGTGGCGACAAGTCCTACCCTCTGGCCAAGTTGAGTCAGGATTTTAGACCTACTCCTGTCTCCACTGTGGCAGAGGTACTTGTCACACAACCCACACTAAAAAACACTCTGTTCTATAATTGGGGTCCTTGGGCTAGGGAGCCCCATTATAGATTCAGGAACCAAAGGAGAATGTTTCTCTCCTCTCTTGATTTTCCTGTTGAAGCAGAGTTGCAAACCCCTGGAGCGGTGCCCGATGCCCGAGGTCCTGGAGCGGTGCCCGATGCCCAGGGTCCTGGAGCGGTGCCCGATGCTCAGGGTCCTGGAGCGGTGCCCGATGCCCTGGTTCCTGGAGCGGTGCCCGATGCCCAGGGTCCTTGAGCGGTGCCCGATGCCCAGGATCCTGGAGCGGTGCCCGATGCCCAGGGTCCTGGAGTGGTGCCCGATGCCCAGAGTCCTGGAGCGGTACCCGATGCCCAGAGTCCTGGAGCGGTACCCGATGCTCTGGGTCATAGAGGGACATCGAATATTATAGCTCAGGTATCAATACCAGAAGGGGTCTCAGAAGCTGTTACCCCAGGTAGGGACTTGAAAAGCGCAACTCCAGAGAAGGTGTCTAAAACCATAGTTCTAGAAGGGAACTCGAGAAGCAAAACCCCAGAAGGGATCTTTGAAGTAATATCCCCAAGTGGGGTCTCGAGAGACACAGCCCCAGAGAAGGGTCTAGAAGTCGCTTCCCCAGGAAAGGACTCAAGAGGCATAGCGTTAGTGGAGGTTCTGAAGGTTATAGCTTCAGCAAAAGTCCCGGAAGTCATAGTCCCGGGAAAAGTTTCGATAATTATCGACTCAGAGAGGGAGGCTGACGGCCCGGTCCCAGAGAGGGAGGCTGACGGCCCGGTCCCAGAGAGGGAGGCTGACGGCCCGGTCCCAGAGAGGGAGGCTGACGGCCCGGTCCCAGAGAGGGAGGCTGACGGCCCGGTCCCAGAGAGGGAGGCTGACGGCCCGGTCCCAGAGAGGGAGGGTGACTGCCCGGTCCCAGTAAAAGAATCCGAGGTGCTGCCCCCAGCGGGGTTCCCGAAGGCCACTGCCCCAGCGGGGTTCCTGAAGGCCACTGCCCCAGAGGGGGTTCTGAGGGACACTGCCCCGGGTGGGGTTCAGAAAGTCACTGCCCCAGGTGGGGTTCAGAAAGTCTCAGCCTCGAGTAAGGTCAGTAGTGACCAGGTCCTAGCAAAGCACTCTAGTCAGTCAGATGGGAAGGAAGCAGATCCTGACTCTGTTGATATCACAACATCTATAATCTTTGATGGGGACAGTCCAATTTCTGGCGCTTTACAAACACTATTACATCATTATGTCGTCTAGACCATTTCTGGGCATCACTTCAGAGAACCTTGTGCTCTATCTGATATATTCCTTTAGAGGAGAGCCTTTTGAGTGGGCATCCAATTTAATGAAAACTGAAGATCCCATTCTTCAGGATCCCCCAGCATTCAGTGATGCAGTTATTAAGAGATATGGTTCCAAAGAAATTGGTTCAGGTTCCTCTAGGTCGCCCGTCTTATCTGCTGAGAGTCCACCGTATACTGTAAATTCGGCACAAGAGTCTCAGCCCGTTGTTTTGACTGCAGGATGTGCTTTTCTGTCTTCTTCTAATAGTAGTACTTTGCCTGAAAGTTCAGCTCCCAAGGTTAAGAAACCAATCTCTGATTTGAACCCAGCCTTGCTGGGAGGTACCATCAGTTCAGACAACGTTTGGGGAATTACCTTGGTCAGACCTCAAGAACTTTGTAAAAATAATAATAATAAGAAAAATAAATAATTATTGACTCTTGCCTTGTTATAAAAAAGAAAAAAAAAAAAGATTTTTTTCCCCCCTTGTCTTGTGTCCAGTTGTCACCGTCAAGGAAGGGGGGGGGGGGGGGGGGGGGCACTGTTACAAGCTGTAGCCACAGCTTGTTTCTGTTTTCTTGCCTGTTAGACCAGTGTGTCAGGTTTTATTTTTGCATCCCTTGTTTTGGAAAGTCTGCATTTTGGGGTCCGTTGACCCCTCCTCAAGGGGGGGGGGGTACTGTTATGAGCCACGGCAGTGGCTCATTCCTGTACCTGTTTTGCATTTTGGTTATGTATTTTATGTTATACTTCTGTTTCTGTTCCCCGTGGGTGTCATGGGGTGTTCGGAGCCCACCCTTAAGGAGAGGGTACTGTTATGAACCACAGGTAGTGGTTCATTCCTATTTTATGTTTATAGTTCTCTTGCAGGCCAGGATTTCCCTTTGCTCTGGTTTAGAAGATTCTTGTTTGCTGCCGGTGGTGAGTCTGTGTAATTGCAGCCTGTTTCCATGTGGTTGGCCTCACCTGTCTGCTAATTGCGTCTTGTCAGTTTGGAGTCGTGCAACAGGGAAGCTGCACGACATAATTAATTAAGCCTCTCTGTTATATGCTGGCTGAGTGCAATTCACAGACGCCGGTGATAGTTCTTGAGTTCTGAGCTAGTTCCTGCCAGTTCCTGAGTGGCTGATCCAGTGTCTTATCCAGTGTCTGATCCAGTGTCTGATCCAGTGTCTGAACCAGTGTCTGATCCCGTGTCTGATCCAGTGTCTGATCCAGTGTCTGATCCCGTGTCTGAACCAGTGTCTGATCCAGTGTCTGAACCAGTGTCTGATCCAGTGTCTGATCCAGTGTCTGAACCAGTGTCTGATCCAGTGTCTGAACCAGTGTCTGATCCAGTGTCTGATCCAGTGTCTGAACCAGTGTCTGATCCAGTGTCTGTTCCAGTGTCGGTTCCAGTGTCTGATCCCGTGTCCTGCCGTGAAGCGTTCCTGTCCAGAAGTCCTGTGGCTTTGTCTGTGCCTGGTCGAGTATCTGGCTTCTTGGTGTCCACCGGTCTGTCGTTTGGGATTCTGCCTGTCCTCCGGTTCTGAGAGCCTGTGTCGGCTACATTGGGGGTTCCTGTCCGTTTGCCAGTATTTGTACCAGTTCTGTGAGTAGCGGCTTTGCAGCATCCATCGTCCTAGGCCGCTGTATTCCTTGGTTATATCTGTTACTGGTGTTTTGCAGAGGGTTCTGCTTGTGCTGTTACCGCCGGTACACAACAGTATAGTGTCGGTGAGTGGACAGCATTTCCTTTGTTGTTCTTTTCCTTTGGTGGCGTGCCGCACATGTATTTAGTTTTAGGGTTGTTAGTAGCCCCTAGCCTTCTGTTTGCTTTAGTTAGAGGTCCCCTTGTTATTATCCTGTCTCGGTTCACGCCTTGTCTCACTCTAAGACCTGGGGGCATCGGAGTTGGTGAGACCTAATCCACCCTTCAAACGCGGCTGCCGTGGGCCCAAGAAACCATAGTCACGCAGGCGTGAACTGACCACACGGGTGAAACAATGGAGGTAGGCTGCTAGGGGCTATTTCCATACCACACCATATTTCAGCGTCACGTTCTGGTGCTCTGGACTCACTACGCAACATCTCTCTTGTTCTGAGCACCAGGAACGTAACACCACCTTCCCAGCCCATATTTATCACCCTTGGCTGCTGGACTAGACTACCGGCCTCCACCTTCCCAGCTCATCTTTATCACCATAAGCTGCTGGACTGGACCCCCGGCCTCCACCTTCCCAGCTCATCTTTATCACCCCGGCTGCTGCACTTGACTCACGGCCTCCACCATCCCAGCCTATCTTTATCACCCCGGCTGCTGGACTGAACTCCTGGCCTCCATCTTCCTAGCCCATCTTTATCACCCCCGGCTGCTGGACTAAACTCCCGGCCTCCACCTTCCCAGCCCATCTTTATCACCCCGGCTGCTGGACTGGACTCCCGACCTACACCTTCCCAGCCCATCTTTATCTCCCAAGCTGCTGGACTGGACTCCCGGCCTCCATCTTCCTAGCCCATCTTTATCACCTCGGCTGCTGGACTGGACTCCCGGCCTCCACCTTCCCAGCCCATCTTTATCACCGTGGCTGGTGTACTGGACTCCCGGCCTCCACCTTCCCAGCCCATCTTTATCTCCCAGGCTGCTGGACTGGGCTCCCGGCCTCCACCTTCCTAGCCCGTCTTTATCACCTCGGCTGCTGGACTGGACTTCCGGCCTCCACCTTCCCAGCCCATCTTTATCACCGTGGCTGGTGTACTGGACTCCCGGCCTCCACCTTCCTAGCTCATCTTTATCACCCCGACTGCTAGACTGGACTCCAGGCCTCCACCTTCCTAGCCCATCTTTATCACCATGGCTGATGGATTGGACTCTCGGCCTCCACCTTCCTAGCCCATATTTATTACCCCCGGCTGCTGGACTAAACTTCCGGCCTCCACCTTCCCAGCCCATCTTTATCACCGTGGCTGGTGTACTGGACTCCCGGCCTTCACCTTCCTAGCTCATCTTTATCACCCTGGCTGCTGCACTGGACTCCTGGCCTCCACAATCCCAGCCCATCTTTATCACCCCCGGCTGCTGGACTAAACTCCTGGCCACCACCTTCCCAGCCCATCCTTATCACCCCTGGTTGCTGGACTAGACTACCGGCCTCCACCTTCTCAGCTCATCTTTATCACCCCCGGCTGCTTGTCTGGACTCCCGTCCTCCACCTTCCCAGCCCATCTTTATCACTCCCAGCTGCTGGACTGGACTCCCGGCCTTCACCTTCCTAGCTCATCTTTATCACCCCCAGCTGCTGGACTGGACTCCCGGCCTCCATCTTCCTAGCTCATCTTTATCATCCCGGCTGCTGGACTGGTACCCCGTCCTCCACCTTCCCAGCCCATCTTTATCACTCCTGGCAGCTGGACTGGACTCCCAGCCTCCACCTTCCCAGATCATTTTTATCACCCCCGGCTGCTGGACTGGCCTCCTGGCCTCCACCTTCCTAGCTCATCTTTATCACCAAGTCCAGAAGAAGTCTACCACCAGCTCTTTCTCACCTCACAGCACGTCGCTGATTTACAGTCCAGAAAAGGTCTACAACCAGCTCTGTCATACCCCACATTACGTCACTGATTTATAGTACAGAAGTCTTCCACCAGCTGTCTCACCCAAAAGCACATCACTGATTTACAGTACTGAAGAAGTCTACCACCAGATCTGTCTCACCTGCCTCACCCCACAGCGCGTCACTGATTTACAGTCCAGAAGTCTACCACCAGCTCTGCCTCACCCCATAGCGCATTACTGATTTACAGTCCAGAATTCTACCACCAGCTCTGCCTCACCCCACAGAGCATCACTGATTTACAGTCCATAAGAAGACTACCACCAGCTCTGTCTCACCTGCCTCACCCCACAGCATGTCACTAATTTACAGTCCAGAAGAAGACTACCACCAGCTCTGTCTCACCTGCCTTACCCCATGACACATCACAGATTTATAGTCCAGAAGAAGTCTACCACCAGCTCTGTCTCATCTGCCTCGCCCCACAGCATGTGTCACAACTGAGGGCCTGAGCTGACGGGAGGCAGCCTCAGTTGTAGGGGCTGAGATGTACCGGAACCTGGGAGGTTGTATCAGACCCCTGGACATGTAAGTAACATGAATAATAACTGCCCGAAGGCGTGACCACGACAACTTGGATAAAAGTCAATGATGTTTATTATGACAACTCCGCAACACAGCAGCAGTAAAAGAAAACGTAAAAGTCAGCAAAGAATAAATACAGTTCCTGGGTACTACAGGATGGCAGGAGCCACAGGGCACTGGTAGTGTGAGATAGTTCTTATAATCTTCTAGATGGAAAGTCCTTACCAGGCCCGACTGTAGCAATGGAG
Source organism: Pseudophryne corroboree (assembly GCF_028390025.1). Classification (NCBI taxonomy): domain Eukaryota; kingdom Metazoa; phylum Chordata; class Amphibia; order Anura; family Myobatrachidae; genus Pseudophryne; species Pseudophryne corroboree. Next base: position 299,612 of record NW_026967551.1, read on the forward strand.
ATAACCCAGGATTGTACCAGCTGGTGTTCCAGAAAAAGCTGGGTTGCTGAAGATAAAACGGCTGCTGTGGATACTGGCTGGAACCAGACTGTTGTTAGCACAGAGTGGATACTGGCTGGAACCAGTTAAATAATAAATGAACTTGGGAGCGATGAAATATGAACTGAAATGTAGAACTTGAGAGTGGAGAAATAATAATACCGGTGGAGAGTGGTAAAGTGTAGAAAGGACACCGGCCCTTTAAGAGAAGCTGTACTCTGCTGGAAGCTGAGCTGGAAGCAGGTAATGTTGTAGCTGGAAACAGATGAATCCACAATGGATTGGAGAGTCAGGCTACACCGCAGGTGGAATGCTGGTGCGGGTCTCTATGGTGGAAGTCTTGAGACAGGAGCTGGAACCTGGAAGACAATCACAGGAGAGAGACAAACAGGAACTAGGTTTGACAACCAAAGCACTGACGCCTTCCTTGCTCAGGCACAGTGTATTTATACCTGCAGCAAGGAAGGGATTGGCTAGGCAATTATGCAGATTAACAATACTGACAACAGATTGGAGGAAATGATCAGCTGACAGAATCCAAGATGGCTGCGCCCATGCAGACACTTGGAGAGAAGTTTGGTTTGTAATCCATGTGGTAATGAAAACAGTAATGGCGGCGCGGACAACTGGAGACAGGAGACGCCAGGCTGACAAGTGCACATCCAACCACGCGGACACAGCGGAGGCCGCGGCTGACGTAATCGCCACTCTGACACTCTGCATGCAGAAGCTCAGGGACGGCGGCGGAGGCCGCGGGAGACGCCATGCCAGATGTAATAAGGCGTTACTGTGACAGCGTCTCAGAGAGACAGGAGAGGATGCAGGAATGTGAACATTAGGATAACAGATGGGATCCGGTCCTGGAGCGCTGAGCCAGCCTTAGGAGGCATCTGATGGGTAAGAAATGGCGTCCAGATACCCGGATCGTGACATCACCCCCCCCTTTAGGAGTGGCCCCAGGACACTTCTTTGGCTTTTGAGGAAACTTGGAATGGAATCTCCGGACCAAGGCAGGAGCATGGACATCAGAAGCATTGGTCCATGAACGTTCCTCAGGGCCGTAACCCTTCCAGTCAATAAGATACTGTAGTTGACCGTAACGGTGACGTGAGTCCAGGATCTTGGCCACTTCATACTCAACGCCTCGTTGAGTTTGGACTTTCGGAGTTGGAGGAAGTGAGGAATGAAACCGATTCAAGATCAGCGGTTTCAACAGGGAAACATGGAATGTCCTGGGTATTTTTAAGAAGGGAGGCAACTGAAGTCTGTAAGCAACAGGATTGATGACTTGTTCAATCTTGAAAGGACCGATATAGCGAGGTGCAAACTTCATACTGGGAACTCTTAACCTCAAATTCTTCGTGGATAACCATACCCGATCACCCACCTTGAGAGCAGGAACTGCTCGACGCTTCTTATCCGCAAACTTCTTGTACCTGAACGATGCCTTGAGCAGAGCTGATCGTACGCTCTTCCAGATATTGGCAAACTGATGCAAGGGGATATCCACTGCGGGAACAGAAGTTGCTGGAAGCGGTTGGAACTCAGGGACTTTAGGGTGGAATCCAAAGTTAGTGAAGAATGGTGTTGAAGCAGATGAAGAATGATACTGGTTGTTATGACAGAACTCGGCCCAGGGAAGTAATTGAACCCAGTCATCTTGAGAGGAGGACACATAGATGCGGAGGAAGGCCTCCAAGTCCTGATTCACCCTCTCGGTTTGACCATTGGTCTGAGGATGGTAAGCCGTGGAAAACTTTAGCTTGACTTGAAGGACTTGACATAAACTTTGCCAGAATTTGGCTGTAAATTGAACTCCTCGATCTGAGATAATTTCTTCAGGAAGACCGTGGAGTCGGAAGATCTCTTGTATGAATACTTGAGCCAACTTGGAAGCTGACGGAAGACCGGTGAGAGGAATGAAGTGTGCCATCTTGGTGAACCGGTCAACTACCACCCAGATGTTATTGAACTTGTTGCACATGGGTAAATCTGTAATAAAATCCATCGACAAATGGGTCCAAGGTCGACGGGGAACAGATAGTGGAACCAGTTGCCCCGCAGGCGACTGGCGGGATACCTTATGTTGAGCACACTTTGGGCAAGATGCAATAAACTCCAAGACGTCCTTTTTCAGAGTTGGCCACCAATAGGACCTAGAGATAAACTCCAGGGTTTTTTGGATACCTGTATGTCCGGCAAAACGGGAAGCATGGGCCCAATGCATGAGCTTCTTCCTTAGCATCGGTTTCACAAAACTTTTCCCTGATGGGGGCGTAGAGTCCATCCCTACCGTGGAGAATGCCAACGGATTTATAATAGGATGCTTGTCTGAAGACTCTGACTCATTTTCTTGCTCCCATGAGCGGGAAAGGGCATCGGCCTTGCGATTCTGAGAGCCCGGACAGAACTGGAGTTTAAAGTCGAACCTGGAAAAGAAAAGTGCCCATCTGGCCTGACGAGGGTTGAGACATTGTGCGCCTTTCAGATATAAAAGGTTCTTGTGGTCTGTAAGTATGGTGATTGAATGAGAAGCTCCCTCCAACAGATACCTCCACTCTTCTAGAGCGAGCTTGATGGCTAGCAACTCCTGGTCGCCAATGGCATAGTTGCGCTCAGCTGGGGAGAACTTCCGGGAGAAGAAACTGCAAGGGTGTAAATGGCCATCTTTAGCCCTCTGAGATAACACCGCTCCTACTCCAACGGAGGAGGCATCCACCTCTAAGATGAAAGGAGAGTCGATGTCAGGCTGTTTCAGAACAGGCGCAGAGATGAACCTTTGTTTTAAAAGATGAAATGCTTGCATGGCTTCTTCAGACCACTTGGACGGGTTAGCACCCTTCTTAGTGAAAGCAGTAATAGGCGCCACAATGGTGGAAAAGTCTCGTATAAACTTTCGGTAATAGTTGGCGAACCCCAAGAACCTCTGGACCCCTTTGAGGGTTAAGGGTATCGGCCAATTTTGGATTGCTTGTAGTTTCTCAGGATCCATCTCTAGTCCGGAACCGGACACAATGTACCCTAGAAACGGAATGGACTTGACTTCAAAGACGCATTTCTCTAATTTGCAATAGAGATGATTGACACGGAGACGGGACAGAACCTCTTTAACCCAAAAACGATGTTCCTCTAAATCGTTGGCAAAAATGAGGATATCGTCTAGATAGACCACGACATGACGGTATAGAATGTCTCTGAAGATCTCATTGACAAAATGCTGGAAGACAGCTGGAGCATTGCTCAATCCGAAGGGCATGACGAGGTACTCATAATGTCCATCACGGGTGTTAAAGGCGGTCTTCCACTCGTCACCCTCACGGATCCGGATGAGATTGTATGCACCTCTCAAGTCCAGCTTTGTAAAGATGGTAGCTCCGCTAACTCTGTCAAAGAGCTCAGTAATCAGGGGTAAAGGATAACGGTTCTTGATGGTAATGTCGTTCAAACCTCTGTAGTCGATGCACGGCCGCAGACCACCATCTTTCTTTTTTACAAAAAAGAAGCCTGCGCCGGCTGGGGAAGAAGAAGGTCGAATGAACCCCTTTGCTAGGTTCTCTTTACTGTATTCCTCCATAGAATGCGTCTCAGGCAGAGACAACGGATAAGTTCGGCCTCGAGGTGGAACCTTCCCTGGAACGAGATCAATCGGGCAGTCCCATTCTCTATGAGGAGGAAGGATATCAGCAGAAGCTTTACTGAACACATCCGTGAAATCTTGATATGGAGGAGGTGGAACATCAGACGACCTGGGGGAGGAAGAACAGACAGGCAATACTTTAAACAAACATGTCTCAGCACAGGAGGAACCCCATGCCAGGATTTGCGTAGTCGTCCAATCAATTGTAGGATTGTGAAGACGGAGCCATGGAAGGCCCAGGACCACAGGATGTGTGGCTCTTGGAATCACTAAAAAAGAAATAAGTTCGGAATGAAGAACTCCCACTCTCAGACGAACTGGTAGAGTCCTTAAAGAAATAACTGCATCAAAAATTTTGCTGCCATCCACGGCAGTTAAAGAAATGGACGAAGGAAGTCTCTCGGTGGGTAGGGACCACCGTTTAACATAGGCTTCGGTAATAAAGTTCCCAGCTGCTCCGGAATCAAGGAGGGCAATGACGTTCCGATAACGTTGAGCAACTTGAAGCGAGACTGGGAGATTACAATCTTGAGGAGATGGAGAGGAGATCATTACTCCTAGCCGGCCCTCTCCTTGGCGAGCTAGGATTTGGAGTTTCCCGGACGTTTGGGACAGGCATTAATGGTGTGAGACGGAGCTGCACAATAGAGACAGAGAGACTCGGAGAGACGTCTTCGGCGCTCAGCAGGAGTTAAACGGGAACGGCCAAGTTGCATGGGCTCATCTTTAGATGGTGACAGTTGACGAGGAGGAGGAGCAGAAGATTTTGGAGCAGATGATCTTCCACGCTCAGTTGCTCTCTCTCTGAAACGTAAATCAACTTTCGTGCAGAGTGAAATTAGCTCATCTAACTTAGAAGGTAAGTCTCTGGTAGCTAACTCATCTTTAATACGCTCAGATAAGCCATGCCAGAATGCAGCATACAGGGCCTCGTCGTTCCATGCCAGTTCGGATGCCAGGATCTGGAACTGTATCAGATATTGTCCTACAGTACGTGACCCCTGGCGTAAACGGAGAATCTCGGATGAAGCTGAGGTTACCCGGCCTGGCTCGTCGAAGATGCGCCTGAATGTTGACACGAAGGCAGTGTAGGAAGATAGCAGGGTGTCGGACCTCTCCCATAACGGTGATGCCCAATCAAGGGCTGAGCCACTGAGAAGAGAAATAATGTAGGCAATTTTTGTACGGTCACTGGGAAAATTGCCAGGTTGTAGCTCAAACTGAATCTCACACTGGTTGAGAAATCCCCTGCAGAATCTTGGAGATCCGTCAAATTTTGCTGGCGTTGGAAGATGAAGACGTGGAGCAGAAATGGGTAAGGTGGGTGGGGTTATAGCTGGAGTCACTGTGGTTGACGCACCAGACGCGCCTGATCCACGGAGAGTTGTCTGAATCCCATCCAGCCGAGTAGAGAAATCCTGGAGACAGCGGATGATGTGGCCCTGTGCAGCCTCCTGATGTTCTAGTCGGGCTGCCAGTTCTTGCATCGGCCTGGCCGCTTGATCCTGGTCTCCGGCTGGATTCATTAGGTCAGTGCTTACTGTCACAACTGAGGGCCTGAGCTGACGGGAGGCAGCCTCAGTTGTAGGGGCTGAGATGTACCGGAACCTGGGAGGTTGTATCAGACCCCTGGACATGTAAGTAACATGAATAATAACTGCCCGAAGGCGTGACCACGACAACTTGGATAAAAGTCAATGATGTTTATTATGACAACTCCGCAACACAGCAGCAGTAAAAGAAAACGTAAAAGTCAGCAAAGAATAAATACAGTTCCTGGGTACTACAGGATGGCAGGAGCCACAGGGCACTGGTAGTGTGAGATAGTTCTTATAATCTTCTAGATGGAAAGTCCTTACCAGGCCCGACTGTAGCAATGGAGATAACCCAGGATTGTACCAGCTGGTGTTCCAGAAAAAGCTGGGTTGCTGAAGATAAAACGGCTGCTGTGGATACTGGCTGGAACCAGACTGTTGTTAGCACGGAGTGGATACTGGCTGGAACCAGTTAAATAATAAATGAACTTGGGAGCGATGAAATATGAACTGAAATGTAGAACTTGAGAGCGGAGAAATAATAATACCGGTGGAGAGTGGTAAAGTGTAGAAAGGACACCGGCCCTTTAAGAGAAGCTGTACTCTGCTGGAAGCTGAGCTGGAAGCAGGTAATGTTGTAGCTGGAAACAGATGAATCCACAATGGATTGGAGAGTCAGGCTACACCGCAGGTGGAATGCTGGTGCGGGTCTCTATGGTGGAAGTCTTGAGACAGGAGCTGGAACCTGGAAGACAATCACAGGAGAGAGACAAACAGGAACTAGGTTTGACAACCAAAGCACTGACGCCTTCCTTGCTCAGGCACAGTGTATTTATACCTGCAGCAAGGAAGGGATTGGCTAGGCAATTATGCAGATTAACAATACTGACAACAGATTGGAGGAAATGATCAGCTGACAGAATCCAAGATGGCTGCGCCCATGCAGACACTTGGAGAGAAGTTTGGTTTGTAATCCATGTGGTAATGAAAACAGTAATGGCGGCGCGGGCCACTGGAGACAGAAGACGCCAGGCTGACAAGTGCACATCCAACCACGCGGACACAGCGGAGGCCGCGGCTGACGTAATCGCCACTCTGACACTCTGCATGCAGAAGCTCAGGGACGGCGGCGGAGGCCGCGGGAGACGCCATGCCAGATGTAATAAGGCGTTACTGTGACAGCGTCTCAGAGAGACAGGAGAGGATGCAGGAATGTGAACATTAGGATAACAGATGGGATCCGGTCCTGGAGCGCTGAGCCAGCCTTAGGAGGCATCTGATGGGTAAGAAATGGCGTCCAGATACCCGGATCGTGACAGCATGTCACTGATTTACAGTCCTGAAGAAGTCTACCACCAGCTCTGTCTCACCAGCCTCACCCCACAGCATGTCACTGATTTACAGTCCTGAAGAAGTCTTCCACCAGCTCTGTCTCACCCAACAGCACATCACTGATTTACAGTCCTGAAGAAGTCTACCACAAGCTCTGTCTCACCTGCATCACCCCACAGCATGTCACTGATTTACAGTCCAGAAGAAGTCTACCACCAGCTCTGCCTCACCCCACAGCACATCACTGATTTACAGTCCAGAAGAAGTCTACTACCAGCTTGTTTCACCCCACAGCACGTCACTGTTTCACAGTCTTGAAGAAGTCTACCACCAGCTCTGTCTCACCTGCATCACCCCACAGCATGTTACTGATTTACAGGCCAGATGAAGTCTACCACCAGGTTGTCTCACCCCACAGCACGTCACTGATTTACACTTCTGAAGAAGTCTACCACCAGCTCTGTCTCACCTGCCTCACTCTACAGCACATCACTTATTTACAGTTCAGAACAAGTCTATCACTAGCTCTTCCTCACCCCACAGCATGTTACTGATTTACAGTCCAGAAGAAGTCTATCACCAGCTGTTATGAACCACAAGCAGTGGTTAATTCCTGTTTCTTTCTGTTCATGTATTTTGCATTATAGTTCTGTTTACATGCCAGGATTTCCCCTGTACCTGTTTAGAAGACTCTTGTTGGCCGCCGGTGGTGAGTCTGTGTAATTGCAGCCTGTTTTCTATGGGTTAATTCTCACCTGCAGGTGTTTGTGCAATTACATTGTGCCTGGCTTCCAACCATCTTGATTGGGGCATGTTCCCTTATTACCTAGCTACCTCTGCAGTTCTGAGCTGGTGATAGACGTTTCTAAAAGATACCTGATTGTTCCTGGCTTGTTTCATGTTCTATATTGTATCGGTGTCCAGACCCTGTTTTATAGTGAAATTCTGCATATTCAGTTCTGGCAGAATCTGGAGTTTACTACAGTCCACCTGCATTCCTACCTTCAGTGAGAACCTGTCAGCTTCTGGTGAACTGCTTCCTGCCCTGGAGCGTTCCTGTCCTGGAATCCTGTAGGTTGCCTATCCTTGATCCAGTAATCCTTTGTCTTGGTGTCCAGTGGTCTGTTGTCGGAATCCTGCCGGCCTTCCGGTCCTGTGAGCCTGTGTCTGCGGCTTTGGGGTTCCCGTCCATCTGCCTGTATTCATACCGGTGTCGTGAGTAGCGGCTTGACCGCACCTTATGGCCTTGGCCGTATTTTTACGTTATATTTGTTTTGGAGTTTCCGCAGAGGATTCTGCGTTGGCTGTGCTCGCTGGTATACGACAGTGTCGTGTAGGCGTGTGGACAGCACTGCCTTTGTTGTTGTTTATCTTGGCGGCTGAGCCGCACATACCTTCATTTAGTTCTGTAGCGCCCCTAACTTTGTATTTCTGTCTTTAGTAGAGGTTCCCCTTGTCATCGCCCCGTCTCAGTTTACGCCTTGTCTCCAACTAAGACCGGGGGGCAACGGAGTTGGGCAGACATAATCCGCCCTTCAAACGCGGCTGCCGTGGGCCCAAGAAACCATAATCTCGCAGGCGTGACCTGATCATGAGAGTGAGACAATGGAGTCAGGGCTCTTTAGGGGTTGCTGCGGAACTCCGTTCCCACTCCAACATTATGTTCCTGTACTTGGAGCTCATCCGCCCAGTTTCAGGAGTACCAAGTACAGGGAACGAAACATTATCATCAGCCCTACAACAAAAAATAAACAAAGCTAAATAGTAGTTTTTTCTTTTTTATCCAGTCCAGTGTTCAGTATCCAGTCCAGTGTTCAGTATCCAGTCCAGTGTTCAGTATCCAGTCCAGTGTTCAGAACCCAGTCCAGTGTTCAGTATCCAGTCCAGTGTTCAGTATCCAGTCCAGTGTTCAGAACCCAGTCCAGTGTTCAGTATCCAGTCCAGTGTTCAGTATAAAGTCCAGTGTTCAGAATCCAGCCTAGTCTTGTCTAGTTCAGAATCCAGCCCAGTCTTGTCTGTCTAGTTTGAAATCCTCCTATGCCAATTATGCAAGCCCTGCAGGCGTCTCTCTCAGCCCTGAACTCTGCTTTCAGTGCTTTGAAACCTGAGCGGCTGGAAGTTTTGCAGCAATCCTTAAAGCAACTGCAAAACCTTCTGACCAAAATTTTGCTTATCTTGCCAGAAGTTGTTGAGAGTTCATCTATCTCTAAAGAGACTCTTGCTCACAATATGGAAACAAGAGAATCCTCAGGTTCGATTGGAGGGAAGAGGGTTAAAAGTTTTCTGCGGCCCAGGCTCTCAGAAGAGGAGCGTCTGCGTTGCAGAAACTTAAATTTATGCCTATATTGTGGGGGTTTAGGCCACTTTCTGCAGACTTGTGAGTTGTGCAAGCCAAAGTGTGGCGACAAGTCCTGCCCTCTGGCCAAGTTGAGTCAGTCTCTACTGTGGCAGGGGTACTTGTCACAGAACCCACACTAAAAAGCACTCCTATAATTGGGGTCCTTGGGCTAGGGAGCCCCATTATAGATTCAGGAACCAAAGGAGAATGTTTCTCTCCTCTCTTGACTCTCCTGTTGAATCAGAGTTGAAAACCCCGGTAGTGGAATCTCTGAGTCCTGAAGCGGGGCTTGATGCCCAGGCTCCTGAAGTGGTGCCCTATGCCCAGGCTCCTGAAGCGGTGCACGATGCTCAGGGTCAAAGAGGAGCATCGAATATCATAGCTCAGGTGTCAATACCAGAAGGGGTCTCAGAAGCTGTTACCCCAGGTAGGAACTTGAAAAGCGCAACCCCAGAAGGGGTATCTAAAACCATAGCTCCAGAAGGGAACTCGAGAAGCAAAACCCCAGAAGGGATCTTTGAAGCAATATCCCCAAGTGAGGTCTCGAAAGACACAATCCCAGGAGGGGTTCTAGAGGTCGCTTCCCCAGGAAAGGACTCAAGAGGCATAGCTTCAGCAAAAGTCCCGGAGGCCATAACCCCGGGAGAAGTCTCGATAATTTTTGACCCAGAGAGGGAGTCCGTTGGTCCGGTCCCAGAGGGAGAGTCCAATGTCCAGCCCCTGGAGGGGGCTCTGCCTGTCCAGCCCCAGGAGGGGGCTCTGCCTGTCCAGCCCCAGGAGGGGGCTCAGCCTGTCCAGATTCTAGAAAGAATAGTTGATGGCCTGTCACCAAAAGGGTCATCAAACCTGAAGTCCCAGGATGGGTTCCACTTTTCGTGTCCAATTCTGAAGCCCCTGGTGGGGCATCTGATCCTGCAGCCCTAGAAAGGGCGTCTGATTCAAGTTCTAGTTCCAAGAAAGATCTCCAATTTAATACTCCACGGAATATTGTCTTTGAAGGAGATCTTGCTCAATTCCGTGCCCTGGCTCGTCAGTATCTCATATACATCGAATGAGATTCATCAATCAGCATCACTCCTGTCAATGCAGTTAATTTTTTCCTCAGATCCTTCAGAGGGGAAGCTTTGGATGGGGCTGAGCCCTTCATCAAGTCCAAAGATCCATTGTTTGCTGATCTTCCAGCCTTCATAAAAGTGGTACAACAAAGACTCACCCCAAAATCAGACTGTCCAAAGTTATCAAAAGATTCAAACACTGTCATATCTATGTCCAGTCAAAGTCTGTCTGTTCCAGTCCATAAAGTTAATCTAACTGTTTCTGTTAATAAGTCTTCATGTCTTGCCGATCCTGAAGAGAAGGCCACTGCCCCAGCGGGGTTCCCGAAGGCCACTGCCCAGGTGGCGTTCGGAAAGTCACAGCCTCAAGTAAGGTCGGTAGTGACCAGGTCCCAGCAATGTACTCCAGTCAGTCAGATGGGAAAGAAGCAGATTCTGACTCTTCTGATATCTCAACATCTATTGTCTTTGTGGGAACTTAGTCCAATTTTTTGCGCTGACCAAACATATCTACACCATTATGCTGTCTAGACCATTTCTGGGCATCACATCAGAGAACCTTGTGCTCCATCTGATATATTCCTTCAGAGGGGAGCCTTTGAAATGGGCGTCCAGCTTGCTGAAAGCTGAAGATCCCATTCTTCAGGATATCCGGGCATTCAGTGATGCAGTTGTTGAAAAATATGGTCCCAAAGAAATTAATTGGTTCAGGTTCCTCTAAGTCACCCGTCTTATCTGCTGAGAGTCCACCAAATACTGTAAACTCGGAACAAAAATCTCAGCCTATTGCTCTGACTGCAGGATGTGCTTTTCTATCTTCTTCTAGCAGTACTTCTGAAAGTTCAGCTCTCAAGGTTAAAAAACCAATCTCTGGATTGAACCCACCCTTGCTGGAAGGTACCATCAGTTCAGACAATGTTTGGGGAATTACCTTGGTCAGACCTCAAGAACCATGTAAAAAAAAGAAGAAAAAAATAAATAATTGCTGACTCTTTCCTTTAAAATAAAAATTATTTTTTTTTTGTTTCCTGTCTTGTGTCCAGTGGCCACCCTCGGGGGGGGGGGGGGGGGTGGCACTGTTACAAGCTGTTGCCTCAGCTTGTTTCTGTTTTCTGGTCATTGTCTGTTATACCAGTGTGTCAGGGTTTTATGTATCGCTTGTTTGTAAAATCTGAATTTTGGGGTCCGTTGACCCCTCCTCAAGGGGAGGGGGGGGGGTGTACTGTTATGAGCCATGGCAGTGGCTCATTCCTGTTTTGCATTTTGGTTATGTATTTTATGTTATCCTGTTCCCCTTGGCTTTTATGGGGTGTCCCGAGTTTCACCCTTAAGGAGAGGGTACTGTTATGAACCACAAGCAGTGGTTCATTCCTGTTACTTTCTGTTCATGTATTTTGTATTATAGTTCTGTTTACATGCCAGGATTTCCCCTTTACCTGTTAGAAGACTCTTGTTGGCCGCCGGTGGTGAGTCTGTGTAATTGCAGCCTGTTTTCTATGGGTTAATTCTCACCTGCAGGTGTTTGTGCAATTACCTTGTGCCTGGCTTCCAGCCATCCTGATTGGGGCGTGTTCCCTTATTACCTAGCTACCTCTGCAGTTCTGGGCTGGTGATAGACGTTTGTAAAAGATACCTGAATGTTCCTGGCTTGTTTCATGTCTTATATTGTATCAGTGTCCAGACCATACTTGCCTACTCTCCCGGAATGGCCGGGAGGCTCCCGAAAATCGGGTGACCCTCCCGGCCCCCCGGAAGAGCAGGCAAGTCTCCCAATTCATGGGGTCCCCCCTGCCCGTCCGCCCACTTAGTGTGTAAAGTGGGCGGCCCGGGCAGTTGATGACGCGATTCTTGCTGAATCTCGTCATCATAGCCACGCCCCCTGCAGTGTAATGCCGGTGATCGCGGCATTACAGAGCGGGGGCGTGGCTTAAAGGAGGCGTCACAGTGACCCCGCCCTTGCTCCGCCCCCGTCCTGCCTCCGGTCCACCCCTCCTCTACTTCACAGCCTCCCCTGCCCGCCCTCTAAGCCGACCTGGCTGCTCTCTCCCGCAGAGAGCAGCCAGAATGTCGGTAAGCATGGTCCAGACCCTGTTTTATAGTGAAATCCTGCATATTCAGTTCTGGCAGAATCTGGAGTTTACTACAGTCCACTTACATTCCTACCCTCAGTGAGAACCTGTCAGCTTCTGGTGAACTGCTTCCTGCCCTGGAGCGTTCCTGTCCTGGAATCCTGTAGTTTGCCTATCCTTGATCCAGTAATCTTGTGTCTTGGTGTCCAGTGGTCTGTTGTCGGAATCCTGCCGGCCTTCCGGTCCTGTGAGCCTGTGTCTGCGGCTTTGGGGTTCCCGTCCATCTGCCTGTATTCACATTGGTGTCGTGAGTAGCGGCTTGGCCGTACCTTACGGCCTTGGCCGTATTTTTCCCGTTATATTTGTTTTGGAGTTTCTGCAGAGGATTCTGCGTTGGCTGTGCTCGCTGGTATACAACAGTGTCGTGTAGGCGTGTGGACAGCACTGCCTTTGCTGTTGTTAGTCTTGGCGGCAGAGGCGCACATACTTTAATTTAGTTCTGTAACACCCCTAACTTTGTATTTCTGTCTTTAGTTAGAGGTTGTCTCCAACTAAGACCAGGGGGCATCGGAGTTGGGCAGACATAATCTGCCCTTCAAACGCAGCTGCCATGGGCCCAAGAAACCATAGTCTCGTAGGCGTAAGCTGATCACGAGAGTGAGACAACGGAGTAAGAGCTCTTTAGGGGTTGCTGTGGAGCTCCGTATCTATTGCAGCATTACATTCCTGTACTCGGAGCTCATCCACCCTGTTCCCTGAGTACCGAGTACAGTGCACATAACACCAGCTCTGCCTCACATTATGTCACTGATTTACAGTCCAGAAGAAGTCTACCACCAGCTCTGCCTCGCCCCACAGCACATCACTGATTTACAGTCCAGAAGAAGTCTACTACCAGCTCTACCTTGCCCCACAGCACATCACTGATTTACAGTCCAGAAGAAGTCTACCACCAGCTCTGTCTCACCTGCCTCACATTATGTCACTGATTTACAGTCCAGAAAAAGTCTACCACCAGCTCTGCCTCGCCCCACAGCACATCACTGATTTACAGTCCAGAAGAAGTCTACTACCAGCTCTGCCTCGCCCCACAGCACATCACTGATTTACAGTCCACAAGAAGTCTACCACCAGCTCTGTCTCACCTGCCTCACCCCACAGCATGTCACTGATTTACAGTCCAGAAGAAGTCTACCACCAGCTCTGTCTCACCTGCCTCGCCCTACATGACATCACTGATTTACAGTCCAGAAAAAGTCTACCACCAGCTCTGCCTCGCCCCACAGGACATCACTGATTTACAGTCCAGAAGAAGTCTACCACCAGCTCTGTCTCACCTGCATCACCCCACAGCATGTCATTGATTTACAATCCAGAAGAAGTCTACCACTAGCTCTGCCTCACGCCACAGCACATCACTGATTTACAGTCCAGAAGAAGTCTACCACCAGCTTGTCTCACCAGCCTCACCCCACAGCACGTCACTGTTTTACAGTCCAGAAGAGGTCTACCACCAGCTTGTCTCACCCCACAGCACATCACTGATTTACAATCTTGAAGAAGTCTACCACCAGCTCTGTCTCACCTGCCTCACCCCACAGCATGTCACTGATTTACAGTCCAGAAGAAGTCTACCACCAGCTGTCTCACCTGCCTCACCCCACAGCACGTCACTGATTTACAATCCAGAAGAATCTACCACCAGCTCTGTCTCACCTGCTGTGCCCCACAACACGTCACTGATTTACAGTCCAGAAGAAGTCTACCACCAGCTGTCTCACCTGCCTCACCCCACAGTACGTCACTAATTTACAGTCCAGAAGAATCTACCACCAGCTCTGTCTCACCTGCCTCGCCCCACAACACGTCACTGATTTACAGTCCAGAAGAAGTCTACCACCAGCTCTGTCTCATCTGCCTCGCCCCACAGCATGTCACTGATTTACAGTCCTGAAGAAGTCTTCCACCAGCTTTATCTCAACCAACAGCACGTTACCGATTTATAGTCCTGAAGAAGTCTACCACCAGCTCTGTCTCACCTGCATCACCCCACAGCATGTCACTGATTTAGAGTCAAGAAGAAGTTTACCACCAGCTCTGCCTCACCCCACAGCATGTCACTGATTTACAATCCAGAAGAAGTCTACCATCAGCTCTGTCTCACCTGCTTCACCCCACAGCACGTCACTGATTTACAGTCCAGAAGAAGTCTACCACCAGCTCTGTCTCATCTGCCTTACCCCACGACACGTCACTGATTTGCAGTCCAGAAGAAGTCTACCACCAGCTCTGTCTCACCTGCCTTGCCCCACAGCACGTCTCTAATTTACAGTCCAGAAGAAGTCTACCACCAGCTCTGTCTCACCTGCCTCGCCCCACAGCATGTCACTGATTTACAGCCCTGAAGAAGTCTTCCACCAGCTCTGTCTCACCCAACAGCACGTCACTGATTTACAGTCCTGAAGTAGTCTACCACCAGCTCTGTCTCACTTGCATCACTCCACAGCATGTCACTCATTTACAGTCCAGAAGAAGTCTACCACCAGCTCTTCCTCACCCCACAGCACATCATTGATTTACAGTCCAGAAGAAGTCTACCACCAGCTTGTTTGACCCCACAGCACATCATTGATTTACAGTCTTGAAGTCTACCACCAGCTCTGCCTCACCCCACAGTGTGTCACTGATTTACAGTCCAGAAGAAGTCTACCACCAGCTGTCTCACCAGCCTCACCCCACAGCACATCACTGATTTACAGTCCAGAAGAAGTCTACCACCAGCTCTGTCTCACCAGCCTCACCCCACAGCACGTCACTGATTTACAGTCCAGAAGAAGTCTGCCACCAGCTCTGTCTCACCTGCCTCACCCCACAGCACATCACTGATTTACAGTCCAGAAGAAGTCTACTACCAGCTCTACCTTGCCCCACAGCACATCACTGATTTACAGTCCAGAAGAAGTCTACCACCAGCTCTGTCTCACCTGCCTCACATTATGTCACTGATTTACAGTCCAGAAAAAGTCTACCACCAGCTCTGCCTCGCCCCACAGCACATCACTGATTTACAGTCCAGAAGAAGTCTACTACCAGCTCTGCCTCGCCCCACAGCACATCACTGATTTACAGTCCACAAGAAGTCTACCACCAGCTCTGTCTCACCTGCCTCACCCCACAGTGTGTCACTGATTTACAGTCCAGAAGAAGTCTACCACCAGCTCTGTCTCAACAGCCTCACCCCACAGCACGTCACTGATTTACAGTCCAGAAGAAGTCTACCACCAGCTCTGTCTCACCTGCCTCACCCCACAGCACATCACTGATTTACAGTCCAGAAGAAGTCTACTACCAGCTCTACCTTGCCCCACAGCACATCACTGATTTACAGTCCAGAAAAAGTCTACCACCAGCTCTGCCTCGCCCCACAGCACATCACTGATTTACAGTCCAGAAGAAGTCTACTACCAGCTCTGCCTCGCCCCACAGCACATCACTGATTTACAGTCCACAAGAAGTCTACCACCAGCTCTGTCTCACCTGCCTCACCCCACAGCATGTCACTGATTTACAGTCCAGAAGAAGTCTACCACCAGCTCTGTCTCACCTGCCTCGCCCCACAGCACATCACTGATTTACAGTCCAGAAAAAGTTTACCACCAGCTCTGCCTCGCCCCACCGGACATCACTGATTTACAGTCCAGAAGAAGTCTACCACCAGCTCTGTCTCACCTGCATCACCTTACAGCATGTCATTGATTTACAGTCCAGAAGAAGTCTACCACTAGCTCTGCCTCACGCCACAGCACATCACTGATTTACAGTCCAGAAGAAGTCTACCACCAGCTTGTCTCACCAGCCTCACCCCACAGCACGTCACTGATTTACAGTCCAGAAGAAGTCTACCACCAGCTTGTCTCACCCCACAGCACATCACTGATTTACAATCTTGAAGAAGTCTACCACCAGCTCTGTCTCACCTGCCTCACCCCACAGCATGTCACTGATTTACTGTCCAGAAGAAGTCTACCACCAGCTGTCTCACCTGCCTCACCCCACAGCACGTCACTGATTTACAATCCAGAAGAATCTACCACCAGCTCTGTCTCACCTGCCGTGCCCCACAACACGTCACTGATTTACAGTCCAGAAGAAGTCTACCACCAGCTGTCTCACCTGCCTCACCCCACAGTACGTCACTGATTTACAGTCCAGAAGAATCTACCACCAGCTCTGTCTCACCTGCCTCGCCCCACAACACGTCACTGATTTACAGTCCAGAAGAAGTCTACCACCAGCTCTGTCTCATCTGCCTCGCCCCACAGCATGTCACTGATTTACAGTCCTGAAGAAGTCTTCCACCAGCTTTATCTCAACCAACATCACGTTACCGATTTATAGTCCTGAAGAAGTCTACCACCAGCTCTGTCTCACCTGCATCACCCCACAGCATGTCACTGATTTAGAGTCAAGAAGAAGTTTACCACCAGCTCTGCCTCACCCCACAGCATGTCACTGATTTACAGTCCAGAAGAAGTCTACCATCAGCTCTGTCTCACCTGCTTCACCCCACAGCACGTCACTGATTTACAGTCCAGAAGAAGTCTACCACCAGCTCTGTCTCATCTGCCTTACCCCACGACACGTCACTGATTTGCAGTCCAGAAGAAGTCTACCACCAGCTCTGTCTCACCTGCCTTGCCCCACAGCACGTCTCTAATTTACAGTCCAGAAGAAGTCTACCACCAGCTCTGTCTCACCTGCCTCGCCCCACAGCATGTCACTGATTTACAGCCCTGAAGAAGTCTTCCACCAGCTCTGTCTCACCCAACAGCACGTCACTGATTTACAGTCCTGAAGTAGTCTACCACCAGCTCTGTCTCACTTGCATCACTCCACAGCATGTCACTCATTTACAGTCCAGAAGAAGTCTACCACCAGCTCTTCCTCACCCCACAGCACATCATTGATTTACAGTCCAGAAGAAGTCTACCACCAGCTTGTCTCACCCCTCAGCACATCATTGATTTACAGTCTTGAAGTCTACCACCAGCTCTGCCTCACCCCACAGTGTGTCACTGATTTACAGTCCAGAAGAAGTCTACCACCAGCTGTCTCACCTGCCTCACCCCACAGCACATCACTGATTTACAGTCCAGAAGAAGTCTACCACCAGCTCTGTCTCACCAGCCTCACCCCACAGCACGTCACTGATTTACAGTCCAGAAGAAGTCTGCCACCAGCTCTGTCTCACCTGCCTCACCCCACAGCACATCACTGATTTACTGTCCAGAAGAAGTCTACTACCAGCTCTACCTTGCCCCACAGCACATCACTGATTTACAGTCCAGAAGAAGTCTACCACCAGCTCTGTCTCACCTGCCTCACATTATGTCACTGATTTACAGTCCTGAAAAAGTCTACCACCAGCTCTGCCTCGCCCCACAGCACATCACTGATTTACAGTCCAGAAGAAGTCTACTACCAGCTCTGCCTCGCCCCACAGCACATAACTGATTTACAGTCCACAAGAAGTCTACCACCAGCTCTGTCTCACCTGCCTCACCCCACAGTGTGTCACTGATTTACAGTCCAGAAGAAGTCTACCACCAGCTGTCTCACCTGCCTCACCCCACAGCACATCACTGATTTACAGTCCAGAAGAAGTCTCCCACCAGCTCTGTCTCACCTGCCTCACCCCACAGCACATCACTGATCTACAGTCCAGAAGAAGTCTACTACCAGCTCTACCTTGCCCCACAGCACATCACTGATTTACAGTCCAGAAGAAGTCTACTACCAGCTCTGTCTCACCTGCCTCACATTATGTCACTGATTTACAGTCCAGAAAAAGTCTCCCACCAGCTCTGCCTCGCCCCACAGCACATCACTGATTTACAGTCCAGAAGAAGTCTACTACCAGCTCTGCCTCGCCCCACAGCACATCACTGATTTACAGTCCACAAGAAGTCTACCACCAGCTCTGTCTCACCTGCCTCACCCCACAGCATGTCACTGATTTACAGTCCAGAAGAAGTCTACCACCAGCTCTGTCTCACCTGCCTCGCCCCACAGCACATCACTGATTTACAGTCCAGAAAAAGTCTACCACCAGCTCTGCCTCGCCCCACAGGACATCACTGATTTACAGTCCAGAAGAAGTCTACCACCAGCTCTGTCTCACCTGCATCACCCCACAGCATGTCATTGATTTACAGTCCAGAAGAAGTATACCACTAGCTCTGCCTCACGCCACAGCACATCACTGATTTACAGTCCAGAAGAAGTCTACCACCAGCTTGTCTCACCAGCCTCACCCCACAGCACGTCACTGATTTACAGTCCAGAAGAAGTCTACCACCAGCTTGTCTCACCCCACAGCACATCACTGATTTACAATCTTGAAGAAGTCTACCACCAGCTCTGTCTCACCTGTCTCACCCCACAGCATGTCACTGATTTACAGTCCAGAAGAAGTCTACCACCAGCTGTCTCACCTGCCTCACCCCACAGCACGTCACTGATTTACAATCCAGAAGAATCTACCACCAGCTCTGTCTCACCTGCCGTGCCCCACAACACGTCACTGATTTACAGTCCAGAAGAAGTCTACCACCAGCTGTCTCACCTGCCTCACCCCACAGTACGTCACTGATTTACAGTCCAGAAGAATCTACCACCAGCTCTGTCTCACCTGCCTCGCCCCACAACACGTCACTGATTTACAGTCCAGAAGAAGTCTACCACCAGCTCTGTCTCATCTGCCTCGCCCCACAGCATGTCACTGATTTACAGTCCTGAAGAAGTCTTCCACCAGCTTTATCTCACCCAACAGCACGTTACCGATTTATAGTCCTGAAGAAGTCTACCACCAGCTCTGTCTCACCTGCATCACCCCACAGCATGTCACTGATTTAGAGTCAAGAAGAAGTTTACCACCAGCTCTGCCTCACCCCACAGCATGTCACTGATTTACAGTCCAGAAGAAGTCTACCATCAGCTCTGTCTCACCTGCTTCACCCCACAGCACGTCACTGATTTACAGTCCAGAAGAAGTCTACCACCAGCTCTGTCTCATCTGCCTTACCCCACGACACGTCACTGATTTGCAGTCCAGAAGAAGTCTACCACCAGCTCTGTCTCACCTGCCTTGCCCCACAGCACGTCTCTAATTTACAGTCCAGAAGAAGTCTACCACCAGCTCTGTCTCACCTGCCTCGCCCCACAGCATGTCACTGATTTACAGCCCTGAAGAAGTCTTCCACCAGCTCTGTCTCACCCAACAGCACGTCACTGATTTACAGTCCTGAAGTAGTCTACCACCAGCTCTGTCTCACTTGCATCACTCCACAGCATGTCACTCATTTACAGTCTAGAAGAAGTCTACCACCAGCTCTTCCTCACCCCACAGCACATCACTGATTTACAGTCCAGAAGAAGTCTACCAGCAGCTTGTCTCACCCCACAGCACATCATTGATTTACAGTCTTGAAGTCTACCACCAGCTCTGCCTCACCCCACAGTGTGTCACTGATTTACAGTCCAGAAGAAGTCTACCACCAGCTGTCTCACCTGCCTCACCCCACAGCACATCACTGATTTACAGTCCAGAAGAAGTCTACCACCAGCTCTGTCTCACCAGCCTCACCCCACAGCACGTCACTGATTTACAGTCCAGAAGAAGTCTGCCACCAGCTCTGTCTCACCTGCCTCACCCCACAGCACATCACTGATTTACAGTCCAGAAGAAGTCTACCACCAGCTCTGTCTCACCAGCCTCACCCCACAGCACGTCACTGATTTACAGTCCAGAAGAAGTCTACCACCAGCTCTGTCTCACCTGCCTCGCCCCACAGCACCTCACTAATTTACAGTCCAGGAGAAGTCTACCACCAGCTCTGTCTCACCTGCCTCACCCCACAGCATGCCACTGATTTACAGTCCAGAAGAAGTCTACCTCCAGCCCTGCCTCGCCCCACATCATGTCACTGATTTACAGTCCAGAAGAAGTCAGCAACCAGCTCTGTCTCACCTGCCTCACCCCACAGCACATCACTAATTTACAGTCCTGAAGTAGTCTACCACCAGCTCAGTCTCACTTGCATCACTCCACAGCATGTCACTCATTTACAGTCCAGAAGAAGTCTACCACCAGCTCTTCCTCACCCCACAGCACATCACTGATTTACAGTACTGAAGAAGTCTACCACCAGCTTGTCTCAACCTAAGAGAACATCATTGATTTACAGTCTTGAAGTCTACCACCAGCTCTGCCTCATCCCACAGTGTGTCACTGATTTACAGTCCAGAAGAAGTCTACCACCAGCTGTCTCACCTGCCTCACCCCACAGCACATCACTGATTTACAGTCCAGAAGAAGTCTACCACCAGCTCTGTCTCACCAGCCTCACCCCACAGCACGTCACTGATTTACAGTCCAGAAGAAGTCTACCACCAGCTCTGTCTCACCTGCCTCGCCCCACAGCACCTCACTAATTTACAGTCCAGGAGAAGTCTACCACCAGCTCTGTCTCACCTGCCTCACCCCACAGCATGCCACTGATTTACAGTCCAGAAGAAGTCTACCTCCAGCACTGCCTCGCCCCACATCATGTCACTGATTTACAGTCCAGAAGAAGTCTGCCACCAGCTCTGTCTCACCTGCCTCACCCCACAGCACATCACTGATTTACAGTCCTGAAGTAGTCTACCACCAGCTCTGTCTCACTTGCATCACTCCACAGCATGTCACTCATTTACAGTCCAGAAGAAGTCTAACACCAGCTCTTCCTCACCCCACAGCACATCACTGATTTACAGTACAGAAGAAGTCTACCACCAGCTTGTCTCACCCCACAGCACATCATTGATTTACAGTCTTGAAGTCTACCACCAGCTCTGCCTCATCCCACAGTGTGTCACTGATTTACAGTCCAGAAGAAGTCTACCACCAGCTGTCTCACCTGCCTCACCCCACAGCACATCACTGATTTACAGTCCAGAAGAAGTCTACCACCAGCTCTGTCTCACCAGCCTCACCCCACAGCACGTCACTGATTTACAGTCCAGAAGAAGTCTGCCACCAGCTCTGTCTCACCAGCCTCACCCCACAGCACGTCACTGATTTACAGTCCAGAAGAAGTCTACCACCAGCTCTGGCTCACCTGCCTCGCCCCACAGTGTGTCACTGATTTACAGTCCAGAAGAAGTCTGCCACCAGCTCTGGCTCACCTGCCTCACCCCACAGTGTGTCACTGATTTACAGTCCAGAAGAAGTCTGCCACCAGCTCTGGCTCACCTGCCTCGCCCCACAGTGTGTCACTGATTTACAGTCCAGAAGAAGTCTACCACCAGCTCTGTCTCACCTGCCTCGCCCCACAGCGTGTCACTATATCAAGCACTTAATTCCCTCAGATGATCTGCCAAAAGTCATACATGCATTTGTATCATCTCGTTTAGACTACTGTAATGCACTCTACCTTGGTCTCCCAGCAAAAGAATTGCAGCGCTTACAGCTGGTGCAAAACACAGCTGCCAGGCTATTACTCAACCAGTCCCGTTCTAGCCACATAACACCCATCCTCTACTCCCTTCACTGGCTGCCTGTACGATGGCGAATCATCTTCAAGATTGGCTTACTGAGTTTCAAAGCATTACATGACCAAGGCCCAAGGTACCTGAAACAGCTTCTTACCCCATACTGCCCCACTCCATTACTGCGATCTGTAGATGAAGGACTTTTAGCAGTACCTAGAATCTACCGTAATTCATCTGGGGGTCGGGGTTTTAGCCACGCAGCTCCGACTCTATGGAACTCACTTCCCCACACAGTGCGAGAGGCCCCAACTATAGAATCCTTCAAAAGTAGACTCAAGACTTTCATGTTTACTCAGCATTTCCATAGTGTCCCTTTTAGTATCTTCATGCTTCTGTATTTTATGAAAATCTGTTCTGTACTTCATTATTTTCTGTACTATATTATGCTATGTATCTGTTAAGCGCCTTGAGTCCTATTGGAGAAAGAGCGCTATATAAATAAAATGATTATTATTATATTTACTAAGATATGGGAATTTTAAAGTGGAGTGGTTAGCTATAGCAACCAATCAGATGTTAGCTGTTATCTTATAGAATGTGCTAGATAAATGTTACTTTGAATCTGATTGGTCACTATGGATAACATCTCCACTTCTTGCCCATAGCAACCAAACTAATTATATTATTTTGTAGCTGCAAAATATGAATTATAGACAGAATCTGTTTGGTTGCTATGGGCAACACCATTGCTTTTCATTTTTAGAAGCTTTAGTAAAAGTACTCCCTAAAACAAATACATAACAAAGCAGCTAACATTACAAAACTTACACACAGGTGACACGGCGGCCGGACACTGCGGAACTCGCGTGGGACGAACACAACAGGTATCGCAAGCTGTGTACACATGTGGCGTCATTTACACCTGATCGCACGCTAGCTTTTTTCGCTGCTATCATGTCAGAACTGCGCATGTGTATGCACCGCAATGCGCAGACGCGTCCCACGGGTACAAAGCGGATCGTTGCTGAGCAATGGGTTTTACGAAGAATCCATGCGCACAGCCGATCGCAAGGAGAGTGACAGGAAGAGGGCGTTTGTGGGTGGCAACTGACCGTTTTCTGGGAGTGTTAGGAAAAACGCAGGCGTGTCCAGGCATTTGCAGGGCGGGTGTCTGACGTCAATTCCGGGCCCGGACAGGCTGAAGTGATCGCAGCGGCTGAGTAAGTTCTGGGCAACTCAGAAACTGCACAAAATCTTTTCGTATCGCTCGGCTGCACATGCGATCGCACACTTGCAAAGCGAAAATACCCTCCCCTATAGGCGGCGACTATCTGATCGCAGCGCTGCAAAAATCCCCTAACGATCAGGTCTGAATTACCCCCAAGGTGCGATATGTGCGCTTTTCTTACGGTTTTCACTATATGCTGTAGACAAAATCGTAAGCGCACATCGTACCGTGTGTATTAACCCTAACCCTCCCGCATGTCCTGACCCTGATCTTCAGCCGCCTCAGAATGTTGACATTTCAGATACTGACATTGAAGACTTTAAGATTCTGAGGATGGAGCGGAGTAATGCCGGCAGGGGGGCGAGTGCAGCTAAGCCCCTTGTAGGGTCACTGCACTCACCACGCTGCAGGGTCACTGCACTCGCCACGCTGCAGGGTCACTGCACTCGCCACGCTGCAGGGTCACTACAGGTTCTATTCTCCCTCTTAGGGTGTGGTGGATGCTCATAGAAGGGGAATCACCTACCTCGCCAGTATACCGGTGGCGGTATGGTGCCCCCAACGGGATCCCGGCGTCTGTATTGTGACCGCTGGATCCCGACAATCTGTAGGATAACCGCATACCCTCTTATCTGTCATCAAATGGGTGTTTACTGTATGTGCGATATATTCATTGTTATAATAGTATCGCACACCTGATTTATAATGCATCAGGGAGTGTACACAGCAGCATACACGTGTGTGTATATATATAGAGCGAGAGAGAAAATACATTTGTCGCTAAGTCAGTGTATATCACCAAATAATATAGAAATACCACATATATGAACAATTATCAGTCTGTGTATACTGCCTAGGAATATCCACTGGTAGTGGACGGCTGAGCTCCTTGTAGTAGTGCACACCACCTCTCAGTCTGAAATGTAATAAGGAGAAAGAGCGCCTCCTAGTGCAATATAACTATAACACCACCTCTCAGTCTGAAATGTAATAAGGAGAAAGAGCGCCTCCTAGTGCAATATAACTATAACACCACCTCTCAGCCTGAAATGTAATAAGGAGAAAGAGCGCCTCCTAGTGCAATATAACTATAACATCACCTCTCAGCCTGAAATGTAATAAGGAGAAAGAGCGCCTCCTAGTGCAATATAACTATAACACCACCTCTCAGCCTGAAATGTAATAAGGAGAAAGAGCGCCTCCTAGTGCAATATAACTATAACACCACCTCTCAGTCTGAAATGTAATAAGGAGAAAGAGCGCCTCCTAGTGCAATATAACTATAACACCACCTCTCAGCCTGAAATGTAATAAGGAGAAAGAGCGCCTCCTAGTGCAATATAACTATAACATCACCTCTCAGCCTGAAATGTAATAAGGAGAAAGAGCGCCTCCTAGTGCAATATAACTATAACACCACCTCTCAGCCAGAAATGTAATAAGGAGAAAGAGCGCCTCCTAGTGCAATATAACTATAACACCACCTCTCAGCCTGAAATGTAATAAGGAGAAAGAGCGCCTCCTAGTGCAATATAACTATAACACCACCTCTCAGCCTGAAATGTAATAAGGAGAAAGAGCGCCTCCTTGTGCAATATAACTATAACACCACCTCTCAGTCTGAAATGTAATAAGGAGAAAGAGCGCCTCCTTGTGCAATATAACTATAACACCACCTCTCAGCCTGAAATGTAATAAGGAGAAAGAGCGCCTCCTTGTGCAATATAACTATAACACCACCTCTCAGCCTGAAATATAATAAGGAGAAAGAGCGCCTCCTAGTGCAATATAACTATAACACCACCTTTGTGCTGAAGACGGCTAGAAGTGAACCCGTCCCATATAGAAATGTTATAAATAGGTAATTTTTCGGGTTTTGTGTGTTGGTTTTGGATTCGGTTCCGCGGCCGTGTTTTGGATTTGGACGCGTTTTGGCAAAACCTCCCTGAACATTTTTTGTCGAATTCGGGTGTGTTTTGGATTCGGGTGTTTTTTTTTCAAAAACCCCTCAAAAACAGCTTAAATCACAGAATTTGGGGGTCATTTTGATCCCATAGTATTATTAACCTCAATAACCATAATTTCCACTCATTTCCAGTCTATTCTGAACACCTCACACCTCACAATATTATTTTTAGTCCTAAAATTTGCACCGAGGTCGCTGGATGGCTAAGCTAAGCGACACAAGTGGCCGACACAAACACCTGGCCCATCTAGGAGTGGCACTGCAGTTTTCTAGCGAGAGGATGAGTGCTTCCATCCTCATGTGAAGCTGAACCACTAGCCATGAACATAGGCCAGGGCCTCAGCCGTTCCTTGCCACTCCGTGTCGTAAATGGCATATTGGCAAGTTTACGCTTCTCATCAGACGCTTTTAATTTTGATTTTTGGGTCATTTTACTGAACTTTTGTAGTATACTTGACGACACAGAGGTAGAGCAGTGGACTACTGTACCGTACTGCTATATATATACTGGTGGTCACAGCAACATTCTGCACTGTCCCCTCCTGCTATATACTGCGCACAACTAAAATGCAGCACAGGTATGGATGCATAGTATACTTGACGACACAGAGGTAGGTAGAGCAGTGGCCTACTGTACCGTACTGCTATATATTATATACTGGTGGTCAGCAAAATTCTGCACTGTCCTCCTACTATATATACTGCGCACAACTAAAATGCACCACAGGTATGGATGGATAGTATACTTGACGACACAGAGGTAGGTAGAGCAGGGGCCTTCCGTACCGTACTGCTATATATACTGGTGGTCACTGTCAGCAAACTGCAAAACTAAAATGGACCACAGGTATAGAATCTAGATGCATAGTATACTTGACGACACAGAGGTAGGTAGAGCAGTGGACTACTGTACCGTACTGCTATATATATAGTTATACTGGTGGTCAGCAAAATTCTGCACTGTCCTCCTACTATATACTACAATGCAGCACAGATATGGAGCGTTTTCAGGCAGAGAACATAGATATTTTCAGCACACTGAGCACATATATTTGCAGCACACTGAGCACAGATATTTGCAGCACACTGAGCACAGATATTTGCAGCACACTGAACACAGAAACTGAGAGAACGCTGCACGTCCTCTCTCTATCATCTCCAATGCACGAGTGAAAATTGCGGCGACGCGCGGCTCCTTATATAAAATACGAATCTCGCGAGAATCCGACAGCAGGATGATGATGTTCGGGCGCGCTTGGGTTAACCGAGCAAGGCGGGAGGATCCGAGTCTGCCTCGGAACCGTGTAAAATGGGTGAAGTTCGGGGGGGGGGGGGGGGGGGGGTTCGGATTCCGAGGAACCGAACCCGTTCATCACTAGTTATAAAGATTATATCTTTTCACCATGGTCCATACAAGGTCACCAGCAGCATGAGATTTCTCACAGTTTAGTAAGAAACCAATACAAACACGACATAAAAAGATGAATGCAAAAAAAGTTCTATTACCAGATAGGTTCAAGTATTGTTACAGGTAATAGTGAGTGTGCTGGGGGGGTACCGGAAGGAGAGGGGGGGGGACAGGGGGGGACACCCCCCCCCTTCCCCCTCTCTCTGTCTGCTATAAAAAGAGTAAAAGCGCATAGTGTAAGCTAGTCTACAATTGATAACACAAATAATCAAGTGAATGCTCGTATGTCAGAGAATTAAAATAGTAGATTATCTGAAAATCAGCATACAGCAAATACCCAACGCGTTTCATCTAGGTGGAGCTATATCCCATCTCTCAGACTTTCTTAGGGGCAAATCTTTATATATATATTAGAGATGAGTGGGTTCGGTTTCTCTGAATCCGAACCCGCACGAACTTCATGTTTTTTTCACGGGTCGGAGCAGACTCGGATCCTCCCGCCTTGCTCGGTTAACCCGAGCGCGCCCGAACGTCATCATGACGCTGTTGGATTCTCGTGAGACTCGGATTCTATATAAGGAGCCGCGCGTCGCCGCCATTTTCACACGTGCATTGAGATTGATAGGGAGAGGACGTGGCTGGCGTCCTCTCCATTTAGATTAGGGTTGAGAGAGAGAGAGAGAGATTGACCTGAGGCTGTGATACTGTAGAAGAGAGTGCAGAGTTTAGTGACTGACGACCACAGTGACCACCAGACAGTGCAGTTGTTTGTTTTATTTAATATATCCGTTCTCTGCCTGAAAAAAACGATACACACAGTGACTCAGTCACATACCATATCTGTGTGCACTGCTCAGCCCAGTGTGCTGCATCATCTATATATATATATCTGACTGTGCTCAGCTCACACAGCTTATAATTGTGGGGGAGACTGGGGAGCACTGCAGTGCCAGTTATAGGTTATAGCAGGAGCCAGGAGTACATAATATTATATTAAAATTAAACAGTGCACACTTTTGCTGCAGGAGTGCCACTGCCAGTGTGACTAGTGACCAGTGACCTGACCACCAGTATATATAATATTAGTAGTATACTATCTCTTTATCAACCAGTCTATATTAGCAGCAGACACAGTACAGTGCGGTAGTTCACGGCTGTGGCTACCTCTGTGTCGGCACTCGGCAGCCCGTCCATAATTGTATATACCACCTAACCGTGGTTTTTTTTTCTTTCTTTATAGTCATACTAGTTACGAGTATACTATCTCTTTATCAACCAGTCTATATTAGCAGCAGACACAGTACAGTGCGGTAGTTCACGGCTGTGGCTACCTCTGTGTCGGCACTCGGCAGCCCGTCCATAATTGTATATACCACCTAACCGTGGTTTTTTTTTCTTTCTTTATACATACATACTAGTTACGAGTATACTATCTCTTTATCAACCAGTCTATATTAGCAGCAGACACAGTACAGTGCGGTAGTTCACGGCTGTGGCTACCTCTGTGTCGGCACTCGGCAGCCCGTCCATAATTGTATATACCACCTAACCGTGGTTTTTTTTTCTTTCTTTATACATACATACTAGTTACGAGTATACTATCTCTTTATCAACCAGTCTATATATTAGCAGCAGACACAGTACAGTGCGGTAGTTCACGGCTGTGGCTACCTCTGTGTCGGCACTCGGCAGCCCGTCCATAATTGTATATACCACCTAACCGTGGTTTTTTTTTCTTTCTTTATACATACATACTAGTTACGAGTAGAGATGAGCGGGTTCGGTTTCTCTGAATCCGAACCCGCCAGAACTTCATGTTTTTTTTCACGGGTCCGAGCGACTCGGATCTTCCCGCCTTGCTCGGTTAACCCGAGCGCGCCCGAACGTCATCATGACGCTGTCGGATTCTCGCGAGGCTCGGATTCTATCGCGAGACTCGGATTCTATATAAGGAGCCGCGCGTCGCCGCCATTTTCACACGTGCATTGAGATTGATAGGGAGAGGATGTGGCTGGCGTCCTCTCCGTTTAGAATAGATTAGAGAGACACTTGATTTACTAATTTTGGGGAGCATTAGGAGTACTCAGTACAGTGCAGAGTTTTGCTGATAGTGACCAGTGACCACCAGTTTTATTTATAATCCGTTCTCTGCCTGAAAAAAGCGATACACAGCACACAGTGACTCAGTCACATACCATATCTGTGTGCACTGCTCAGGCTCAGGCCAGTGTGCTGCATCATCTATTATCTATATATAATATTATATATATCTGTCTGACTGCTCAGCTCACACAGCTTATAATTGTGGGGGAGACTGGGGAGCACTACTGCAGTGCCAGTTATAGGTTATAGCAGGAGCCAGGAGTACATAATATATTATATAGTGAGTGACCACCAGACACACAGTGCAGTTTATTTAATATATCCGTTCTCTGCCTGAAAAAAGCGATACACACAGTGACTCAGTCAGTCACATACCATATCTGTGTGCACTGCTCAGGCTCAGGCCAGTGTGCTGCATCATCTATATATATTATATATCTGTCTGACTGCTCAGCTCACACAGCTTATAATTGTGGGGGAGACTGGGGAGCACTACTGCAGTGCCAGTTATAGGTTATAGCAGGAGCCAGGAGTACATAATATTATATTAAAATTAAACAGTGCACACTTTTGCTGCAGGAGTGCCACTGCCAGTGTGACTAGTGACCAGTGACCTGACCACCAGTATATATAATATTAGTAGTATACTATCTCTTTATCAACCAGTCTATATTAGCAGCAGACACAGTACAGTGCGGTAGTTCACGGCTGTGGCTACCTCTGTGTCGGCACTCGGCAGCCCGTCCATAATTGTATATACCACCTAACCGTGGTTTTTTTTTCTTTCTTTATACATACATACTAGTTACGAGTATACTATCTCTTTATCAACCAGTCTATATATTAGCAGCAGACACAGTACAGTGCGGTAGTTCACGGCTGTGGCTACCTCTGTGTCGGCACTCGGCAGCCCGTCCATAATTGTATATACCACCTAACCGTGGTTTTTTTTTCTTTCTTTATACATACATACTAGTTACGAGTATACTATCTCTTTATCAACCAGTCTATATATTAGCAGCAGACACAGTACAGTGCGGTAGTTCACGGCTGTGGCTACCTCTGTGTCGGCACTCGGCAGCCCGTCCATAATTGTATATACCACCTAACCGTGGTTTTTTTTTCTTTCTTTATACATACATACTAGTTACGAGTATACTATCTCTTTATCAACCAGTCTATATATTAGCAGCAGACACAGTACAGTGCGGTAGTTCACGGCTGTGGCTACCTCTGTGTCGGCACTCGGCAGCCCGTCCATAATTGTATATACCACCTAACCGTGGTTTTTTTTTCTTTCTTTATACATACATACTAGTTACGAGTATACTATCTCTTTATCAACCAGTCTATATATTAGCAGCAGACACAGTACAGTGCGGTAGTTCACGGCTGTGGCTACCTCTGTGTCGGCACTCGGCAGCCCGTCCATAATTGTATATACCAGTGACCTAACCGTGGTTTTTTTTTCTTTCTTTATACATACATACTAGTTACGAGTATACTATCTCTTTATCAACCAGTCTATATATTAGCAGCAGACACAGTACAGTGCGGTAGTTCACGGCTGTGGCTACCTCTGTGTCGGCACTCGGCAGCCCGTCCATAATTGTATACTAGTATCCAATCCATCCATCTCCATTGTTTACCTGAGGTGCCTTTTAGTTGTGCCTATTAAAATATGGAGAACAAAAATGTTGAGGTTCCAAAATTAGGGAAAGATCAAGATCCACTTCCACCTCGTGCTGAAGCTGCTGCCACTAGTCATGGCCGAGACGATGAAATGCCAGCAACGTCGTCTGCCAAGGCCGATGCCCAATGTCATAGTACAGAGCATGTCAAATCCAAAACACCAAATATCAGTAAAAAAAGGACTCCAAAACCTAAAATAAAATTGTCGGAGGAGAAGCGTAAACTTGCCAATATGCCATTTACCACACGGAGTGGCAAGGAACGGCTGAGGCCCTGGCCTATGTTCATGGCTAGTGGTTCAGCTTCACATGAGGATGGAAGCACTCAGCCTCTCGCTAGAAAAATGAAAAGACTAAAGCTGGCAAAAGCAGTAGCACTGCAAAGAACTGTGCGTTCTTCGAAATCCCAAATCCACAAGGAGAGTCCGACTCCAATTGTGTCGGTTGCGATGCCTGACCTTCCCAACACTGGACGTGAAGAGCATGCGCCTTCCACCATTTGCACGCCCCCTGCAAGTGATGGAAGGAGCACCCGCAGTCCAGTTCCTGATAGTCAGATTGAAGATGTCAGTGTTGAAGTACACCAGGATGAGGAGGATATGGGTGTTGCTGGCGCTGGGGAGGAAATTGACCAGGAGGATTCTGATGGTGAGGTGGTTTGTTTAAGTCAGGCACCCGGGGAGACACCTGTTGTCCGTGGTAGGAATATGGCCGTTGACATGCCTAGTGAAAATACCAAAAAAATCAGCTCTTCGGTGTGGAAGTATTTCACCAGAAATGCGGACAACAGGTGTCAAGCCGGGTGTTCCCTTTGTCAAGCTGTAATAAGTAGGGGTAAGGACGTTAACCACCTCGGAACATCCTCCCTTATACGTCACCTGCAGCGCATTCATAATAAGTCAGTGACAAGTTCAAAAACTTGGGCCGACAGCGGAAGCAGTCCACTGACCAGTAAATCCCTTCCTCTTGTAACCAAGCTCACGCAAACCACCCCACCAACTCCCTCAGTGTCAATTTCCTCCTTCCCCAGGAATGCCAATAGTCCTGCAGGCCATGTCACTGGCAATTCTGACGAGTCCTCTCCTGCCTGGGATTCCTCCGATGCATCCTTGCGTGTAACGCCTACTGCTGCTGGCGCTGCTGTTGTTGCTGCTGGGAGTCGATGGTCATCCCAGAGGGGAAGTCGTAAGACCACTTTTACTACTTCCACCAAGCAATTGACTGTCCAACAGTCCTTTGCGAGGAAGATGAAATATCACAGCAGTCATCCTACTGCAAAGCGGATAACTGAGGCCTTGACATCCTGGGTGGTGAGAAACGTGGTTCCGGTATCCATCATTACTGCAGAGCCAACTAGAGACTTGTTTGAGGTACTGTGTCCCCGGTACCAAATACCATCTAGGTTCCATTTCTCTAGGCAGGCGATACCGAAAATGTACACAGACCTCAGAAAAAGAGTCACCAGTGTCCTAAAAAATGCAGCTGTACCCAATGTCCACTTAACCACGGACATGTGGACAAGTGGAGCAGGGCAGGGTCAGGACTATATGACTGTGACAGCCCACTGGGTAGATGTATGGACTCCCGCCGCAAGAACAGCAGCGGCGGCACCAGTAGCAGCATCTCGCAAACGCCAACTCTTTCCTAGGCAGGCTACGCTTTGTATCACCGGTTTCCAGAATACGCACACAGCTGAAAACCTCTTACGGCAACTGAGGAAGATCATCGCGGAATGGCTTTCCCCAATTGGACTCTCCTGTGGATTTGTGGCATCGGACAACGCCAGCAATATTGTGTGTGCATTAAATCTGGGCCAATTCCAGCACGTCCCATGTTTTGCACATACCTTGAATTTGGTGGTGCAGAATTTTTTAAAAAACGACAGGGGCGTGCAAGAGATGCTGTCGGTGGCCAGAAGAATTGCGGGACACTTTCGGCGTACAGGCACCACGTACAGAAAACTGGAGCACCACCAAAAACTACTGAACCTGCCCTGCCATCATCTGAAGCAAGAAGTGGTAACGAGGTGGAATTCAACCCTGTATATGCTTCAGAGGTTGGAGGAGCAGCAAAAGGCCATTCAAGCCTATACAATTGAGCACGATATAGGAGGTGGGATGCACCTGTCTCAAGCGCAGTGGAGAATGATTTCAACGTTGTGCAAGGTTCTGATGCCCTTTGAACTTGCCACACGTGAAGTCAGTTCAGACACTGCCAGCCTGAGTCAGGTCATTCCCCTCATCAGGCTTTTGCAGAAGAAGCTGGAGACATTGAAGGAGGAGCTAACACGGAGCGATTCCGCTAGGCATGAGGGACTTGTGGATGGAGCCCTTAATTCGCTTAGCAAGGATTCACGGGTGGTCAATCTGTTGAAATCAGAGCACTACATTTTGGCCACCGTGCTCGATCCTAGATTTAAAGCCTACCTTGGATCTCTCTTTCCGGCAGACACAAGTCTGCTGGGGTTCAAACACCTGCTGGTGAGTAAATTGTCAAGTCAAGCGGAACGCGACCTGTCAACAACATCTCCTCCTTCACATTCTCCCGCAACTGGGGGTGCGAGGAAAAGGCTCAGAATTCCGAGCCCACCCGCTGGCGGTGATGCAGGGCAGTCTGGAGCGACTGCTGATGCTGACATCTGGTCCGGACTGAAGGACCTGACAACGATTACGGACATGTCGTCTACTGTCACTGCATATGATTCTCTCCCCATTGAAAGAATGGTGGAGGATTATATGAGTGACCGCATCCAAGTAGGCACGTCACACAGTCCGTACTTATACTGGCAGGAAAAAGAGGCAATTTGGAGGCCCTTGCACAAACTGGCTTTATTCTACCTAAGTTGCCCTCCCACAAGTGTGTACTCCGAAAGAGTGTTTAGTGCCGCCGCTCACCTTGTCAGCAATCGGCGTACGAGGTTACATCCAGAAAATGTGGAGAAGATGATGTTCATTAAAATGAATTATAATCAATTCCTCCGCGGAGACATTGACCAGCAGCAATTGCCTCCACAAAGTACACAGGGAGCTGAGATGGTGGATTCCAGTGGGGACGAATTGATAATCTGTGAGGAGGGGGATGTACACGGTGATATATCGGAGGGTGAAGATGAGGTGGACATCTTGCCTCTGTAGAGCCAGTTTGTGCAAGGAGAGATTAATTGCTTCTTTTTTGGTGGGGGTCCAAACCAACCCGTCATTTCAGTCACAGTCGTGTGGCAGACCCTGTCACTGAAATGATGGGTTGGTTAAAGTGTGCATGTCCTGTTTATACAACATAAGGGTGGGTGGGAGGGCCCAAGGACAATTCCATCTTGCACCTCTTTTTTCTTTTCTTTTTCTTTGCGTCATGTGCTGTTTGGGGAGGGTTTTTTGGAAGGGACATCCTGCGTGACACTGCAGTGCCACTCCTAGATGGGCCCGGTGTTTGTGTCGGCCACTAGGGTCGCTTATCTTACTCACACAGCTACCTCATTGCGCCTCTTTTTTTCTTTGCGTCATGTGCTGTTTGGGGAGGGTTTTTTGGAAGGGACATCCTGCGTGACACTGCAGTGACACTCCTAGATGGGCCCGGTGTTTGTGTCGGCCACTAGGGTCGCTTATCTTACTCACACAGCTACCTCATTGCGCCTCTTTTTTTCTTTGCGTCATGTGCTGTTTGGGGAGGGTTTTTTGGAAGGGACATCCTGCGTGACACTGCAGTGCCACTCCTAGATGGGCCCGGTGTTTGTGTCGGCCACTAGGGTCGCTAATCTTACTCACACAGCTACCTCATTGCGCCTCTTTTTTTCTTTGCGTCATGTGCTGTTTGGGGAGGGTTTTTTGGAAGGGACATCCTGCGTGACACTGCAGTGCCACTCCTAGATGGGCCCGGTGTTTGTGTCGGCCACTAGGGTCGCTAATCTTACTCACACAGCTACCTCATTGCGCCTCTTTTTTTCTTTGCGTCATGTGCTGTTTGGGGAGGGTTTTTTGGAAGGGCCATCCTGCGTGACACTGCAGTGCCACTCCTAGATGGGCCCGGTGTTTGTGTCGGCCACTAGTGTCGCTTATCTTACTCACACAGCGACCTCGGTGCAAATTTTAGGACTAAAAATAATATTGTGAGGTGTGAGGTATTCAGAATAGACTGAAAATGAGTGGAAATTATGGTTTTTGAGGTTAATAATACTTTGGGATCAAAATGACCGCCAAATTCTATGATTTAAGCTGTTTTTTAGGTTTTTTGGAAAAAAACACCCGAATCCAAAACACACCCGAATCCGACAAAAAAAATTCGGTGAGGTTTTGCCAAAACGCGGTCGAACCCAAAACACGGCCGCGGAACCGAACCCAAAACCAAAACCCAAAAACCGAAAAATTTCCGGCGCTCATCTCTAATATATATAACCGTCCACGTACACACACACGGCTTAATCAGACACAATGCTTGAATTGCTTTCTGTGACTTTTCTTTATATTTTTTCTAATTCTTTTTTACCTTTTTGCAGTGTTTTTTATATGTTGTGACTTGAGGTGTACTTCATATTTGTTGCTATATGTAACATAGGCTACTGTGTTTAATGTGTGTATTTCCACCATATGGCCACTGATGTACTATTATTTGGCACAGAGTTCCGTTTAATGAAAGCATTGTCTCTAGTATTATTATTTGTTTCTCCCGTGGCTGTGACCATGGATGCTTCCCGTGGCAGTGGGAACTCTGGGGGTCATTCCGAGTTGATCGCTAGCTGCATTTGTTCGCAGCACAGCGTTCAGGCTAAAAAATGGCAGTTCTGCGCATGCATATGCGGCGCAATGCGCACGCTCGACGTACGGGTACAACAAACAATGCAGTTTCACACAGGGTCTAGCGATGGATTTCAGTCGCACTGGTTGCCGCAGAGTGATTGACAGGAAGGGGGCGTTTCTGGGTGGCAACTGACTGTTTTCAGGGAGTGTTTGAAAGAACACAGGCGTGCCAGGGAAAACACAGGCGTGGCTGGGCGAACGCAGGGCGTGTTTGTGACGTCACGTAGCCGCCCTGAAAACGGTCCAAACATTCCCCAGTTTGATACGTCCTGCTACCCCAATGCCGCAACGAGGCCCCACCATTCATACTGCAGCCGCATACTTCCTGGACGCATCAGCAGTGTGTAAGTTCATGCACTGCAGTCAGTGTGTGTGGCAGACCAGATGCATGCGGTTACTACGAGCGACTGCGTGGCTGCATCCATCTCTGAATTGGGCCTCATGTTTGCATTGACCACCCTGGAGGGCTTGTATTATGTGACTGTGTCATGTGACTGTGTCATGTGATGTGACTGTAATATGTGACTGAATTATGTGTCTGTATCATGTGACTGTATTATGTGACTATTATATAATATGACTGTATTATGTGACTGTATTATGTAATGTGACTGTATTATGTGTCTGTATCATGTGACTGTATTATGTGACTGTATTATGTAATGTGACTGTATTATGTGTCTGTATCATGTGTCTGTATTATGTGACTGTGTTATGTGATGTGACTATATTATGTGACTATATCATGTGACTGTATCATGTGATGTGACTATATTATGTGTCTGTATCATGTGACTGTATTATGTGACTATTATATAATGTGACTGTATTATGTGACTGTATTATGTAATGTGACTGTATTATGTGTCTGTATCATGTGACTGTATTATGTGACTATTATATAATGTGACTGTATTATGTGACTGTATTTGTGACTGTGTGATGTGACTGTATTATGTGATGTGACTGTATTATGTGATGTGACTGTATTATGTGATGTGACTGTATTATGTGATGTGACTGTATTATGTGACTGTATTATGTAATGTGACTGTATTATGTGTCTGTATCATGTGACTGTATTATGTGACTGTATTATGTAATGTGACTGTATTATGTGTCTGTATCATGTGTCTGTATTATGTGACTGTGTTATGTGATGTGACTATATTATGTGACTATATCATGTGACTGTATCATGTGATGTGACTATATTATGTGTCTGTATCATGTGACTGTATTATGTGACTATTATATAATGTGACTGTATTATGTGACTGTATTATGTAATGTGACTGTATTATGTGTCTGTATCATGTGACTGTATTATGTGACTATTATATAATGTGACTGTATTATGTGACTGTATTTGTGACTGTGTGATGTGACTGTATTATGTGATGTGACTGTATTATGTGATGTGACTGTATTATGTGACTGTGTTATATGATGTGACTGTATTATTTGACTGTATTATGTGACTATATTATGTGATGTGACTGTATTATGTGACTGCATTATGTGATGTGACTGTATTATGTGACGTGACTGTATCATGTGACTGTGTTATGTGATGGGACTGTATTATGTGACTGTATTATGTGACTGTATTATGCGATGTGACTGTATTATGTGACTGTATTATGTGATGTGACTGTATTATGTGACTGTATTTGTGACTGTGGGATGTGACTGTATTATGTGACTGTGTTATGTGATGTGACTGTATTATGTGACTGTATCATGTGACCGTATTATGTGACTGTATTATGTGACTGTATCATGTGACTG